>NC_031496.1:19978424-20108951 GCF_000237925.1 Schistosoma mansoni
CCCGTGTCCTCAGCTTCCAGTCAGAGACGTTACCACTGAGCTATGCGGGCCGCGACTGACCTCCCTTAGGACGGGATCGAATCCATCAGGGAGCACCAGTTCCGTCAAGATTACAGGTACAGCTTGCTGATGAGTGCCAAGTAGCACGAAACCCGGGTCCAGAATTTCCTGTTGACCACCTCCAACCACCATCTCATCTCAACATAGTGCACATAGTGTCGAGCCACCTAGACTAGTAGCCGCATTGCAACTTGATCGATAGCATTCGATCAGCACTAAGAAGGAATTGACACGCAAGACATTGATCACCACCCAGTGATCAATCAATTGTGATTACATCTCAGTCCTACAGGAGGTCAATCGCCGCTATTATAGTCTGCCTGGCATGTTTCCTCGGTTGTCATCGCTATACGACGTTAATTGGCACGGTCTCGTTCATCTCCGTGCCTTGATACTTACTTCTGGTGATACCAATAAACTCCTGGAATTGGTTTAGGTGACCTAGAGTGCTGTCTGGGAAATGGCTCTTTCCTAGATGATCTAGCACGTCTCATATGAATAGTGGATATAGTTGTGTTTTAGTGCCGCAAGTTTATTAGACAAGTAAAAGAAATGTTTTTTCAAGTGTTGCCATTTCATTGGTTCTTGCTCCGTCAGTAGCTTGTAATGTCTTCACACCAAAGTAATCTGTGGCATTAATAGTGGTTACTGTGAGTTCGGGTATGTGAATTGAGTCGGAGGAAACTTTTGTAGAACTACACTCAATGTCCATATTATCAGTAGATGTGTACATTATACAATCATACCAAAAATGTTTATATAGACAAAGAATACATATATCTACGGGTGTGGTATCATAGTCAGTATAAAAAACAAAATCGACGTATTGGCTCATTGGATAATCTTAGAGGATCAAATATATCAATACCAAAATAATGATAGAGTTATTGAAAAAATTATCAAGACAAATATAAATACTCACAAAGAAGAAGTGTGGGACATTACTTAAATTGTCAGTAGGAAGCGTGTTCGAGTTTTGGTCTCATAATCCACAGTTATAAGAAGTAGTTGATAATTCCAAATATGATAAATATAGCCCAGGATAATATGTTTCCGAGATGATTGCGTAATGGAAATATCTGTGTGATCTGTAAATGTAGGTACTAAAATATATTAGAGGTCTGTTATCGCGGCAGTTGATAAATGAGAACGAGAAGTGTATGTGCAGCAGTGTATTTATGAACGAAATTCTGTATGTCATGTGAACAGAGAAGAAAATGTTAACAGAAGATTAAAGTCAAATTTTAAACAACCACTTTACATTCAATAACTGTAATAGTGCAAATTATGTGAAACTATGATAAAATGTGAATATTAACGAAAATCACTTACAAAATTAGCTCATATTAACTATCTCCACAAGAACAAGTGATTAATACCAATGGTCAGAATCGGTCACAATGGAGTAAGTGTATACACTCTTTATCTTCCCTTAAACTATGAGATTAAAATTACTTCGTATCTTTCTTTTTTCCTGCACTATGTCCTTATATACAATCCTTCTTTCATATATTACCACCATCAAATTAACTACTATGAATTCGGTGTTAATCTTGTTGTGCTAATGCGGTATGGCAACTTGAACCGATGCATATATGTGCCTGGTCCTACATTGTAGCTGACTGACTGACCAAGATTTTAGGCCATATCTTATTTTAACTTCATCAAGTATTATAATAATTATAATCTTTTGAAAGTTAATTTTTCCTTATCTGACTGTTCAAGATATTAAAACATTTTTTTGATAATAAAATATTATTTTATCTTTCTTTAGTAAGCTTGTATTATATTTACCAAATCCTGTTGAACCAGATTCAAGTAAAGCAACTTGGAATGAAAATAAAGAAACATTAGAAATAACAATGAAAAATAAAAGAGAATATGATTTTATAAATGAATAAATAAACGTTACCCTATAGTCATCAATTTAACTGTACTTTCCAATTGACGTATTGTACAAGACGTTCATTGTTATTTTGCTGTGAAGATTTTAAAGTTACAATTAACTGAAATAAAACAAAGTTTCTATGTCTCTGTTAAAGTTTTTCTTGACAATAAAATGCTTGACTAAATGAGGCTTTTTGATGACAGGTTAACTGACAGAAACAATTCACTAATCAAACATTTCAATATTGATTCTAACCTCCTGGTAGATAAACATTACCGTGAGTTATATATCTTTGTTGTATTTATAGTTGGACAGAAAATGAATCGGATATTTAACCAGTTACGATTTCATTAAAAACAGATGTGCTTGTATTTACACATCAAGGAAGACGAACTTATTAACTCTTAAAACCTAAGTCAAACTTATGCCAAACTAAGATTATAGTCAAATGTATTCAGTGGGTCTTTTTCTATCCATCCACTTCATCGGTATCTCTCTCCAATGCTATCTAGCTAGGTCCATACATAGCTAGGTGTACAAAAAAAGGTACCTCGATAATGACTATTGAATACTAGTATTGGCTAGAACTAGACTGAAAATGGTACAATACTACAGGATATGATCCCCAATGTATAACTTGCGGTCGTGTTTAAATTGGTTGAACGAACGACCACTCTCTTAGTTTAAAAACTCTAAACGAGTTATGAAGTACTCAGTTGTCAACGTTTTGGGAAGTTAATGTAGTTCTTCACAAGGTTTATCCAGGATGGATTTGTTCCACTGCACTGTACTGGTTTGCTAAAGATAATGAAATGATATTCTCCTTCCTAAAAGCTCATCTCTATACAAATTCCTGTTTCTTTCAGTGAGAATTCTATTGATTGTTTACTCACTTAGACCTGTAACCCCGCTCGTGGCATAGGCCGACAATCAGTAATCTCTAACCGACTCCTATAATCCTCTTTCTAATTCCTACCAAGTCCAACTCATACTAATGATGCCTCTCTCAATCCTGGAATAATATCTTCCTTGGTCTGCAACTTTTCCTTCCACCATTAAGATCGAAAATTCGGGGTTGCAATGTGGTTCAGTTTAATGGTTTCCGTGAAATACATCTTATTTACTTATAGTACCTTTTCTCCACTTCTTTAACTGGCAGCTTGTTTGTCCTCTCCCAAAATAGATCATCCCTGATGATATCTTGCGTAGGCAACCGTTTATAAATACCTGTAGAGTTTTGACAATAGTCGTAGTAGTTCTCTAAGTTTCAGCTCTGTATGATAGGACTGTCTTGATGTTCATATTGAAGATTATGACTCTGATATATAGGTATATACATTCACTAAAGCACAGAATAAATCAAGTGCATTTTTCATCCAGTACTTAGTTGCTTGTGACTTTAGTTCTACGTAGATTATGGAACAAAACACAGTTTGGATGTTGATCCCTAAACTTTGTTGTAGAAATATGTTACATAAACCGTTATTAATTTATCAGTATCTGTTCTCGGAGAAAAACAAAACTCAATCAAGTCATTTCATACGGCGTTAGTACAATATGTCTGTTATCATTATTATGTGTTAACAAAGAAATAGGAATAGATGAACATTCAATAGTTTAAATAAATAGTAGTCACACCTAAGATTGATCTATATTTACCCTCTTCATTTAGATAGATATCTACTTTTCTGTAGGAAACAGATAGATTAACAGTTATAATGTATTCCCAAAGCTACATTTTTCAACAAGATTTATAGAATTTGAAATGCTTGTAGGATAACCCCCTACTCTGTATAATAGTTATTTGATCTGAAAGCATAATATACTGTTTAGATTTTCCAATTGAGAACATAAATAAATACTTGTTACCTGTTATACTTTCACTTAAGCATGTCTTACTTAAACCTTATCCCTAATTTTTAGATCTTTTGTCAGTCTATCATTGAAACTATTAATTAATTCTGTTAATATGAATAAAGATTAAATATGAGTGTTTATTTAAAACTATAACTGCATTATTGCTTAATGAAAGTTACTCCGTTCAGTTAATCAATGACTCCTCTTTTATCTACATTTTAAACAACTAACATAGTTTTAAACTTTCGGGGTTTAAAAATATCTGTCCGCATTTAGAGAATATAAAATAAAGTTTATATTTCCTTGTTTGGATATATGAATTATTTCATGTTTGAAATGAGATCCATTTGAAAAATAAATAGGTATCATTGTGGTTGTGTGCAGTTCAATCGGCACTAGTTTTTATGCTGTGATCCGATCATTAAAACAACTTGTGTACCCCTACATTTTTCGGAGGTCACAAGTTGTTGCTTCGATGTCCACCATACTCAACAACAGTCGTCTATTCAACAATTCGTCTATGTGTTCTACATACCTGTTCCACTCCTCTTCACTACTCTTCAGTGATTGGTTTTCCTCACAAATTATCATGACAGGTCACACGAGTCTACTGGAGTTACCTGAAAGACCATTGTTTGGATCATATGGCCCAGGAATACTTCCTTCATTCACAACTTGTTCTACTAGAGTCGTCAGATATTCTACATATTTTTGTTTATCAAGTCATACTTTTCTTCACTCGCTCGTTTACTTCTGAGTATTCAATCTGTGCTTCGGATTTGTCTGCTCTTCTCTCATTCAACTGTTACTGACATTTGTCTTCTCATCTTCCATTGATTGAATCCTACACTGGTGATCTACAGAGATTAAACATTCAGTCTGGTGTAGTGTGTTAGGCTGTTGAAGGAAGACCATGTTGAATGCTTGTAGTGAGGTCTATCCAATTGTCCACTACTTCTTCACCTTCCGTTCTAGATCGACCACCAACACCTGGTCATCTGAAGAAACATCAATTCCTCTCGTCAACCCTACATATTCATGGACATTCTGAAGCAATCATTGATGCACATGAAATCAATCGAGTTCCGTGTAATGCTATTCGATGGAACCTATTTAACTTTGTGTATGGATTTGTGGAGTGAAATACTCCCACCTATAACCATGCTGTTGACAGCAAATAGATTCGCAAGTCTCTCATCATTCTTATTCCTCCCTGTCAGTTTACATCACCACACGATTCGTTCATAACTGGTATTGTCCATTCCGATCTCGGAGTTTAGTTCGTCTAACAGAATGTTCAGGTCGTTTCCTGGACATTTCTCGAAGGTCGACTTCAGTCTCTCATATAACTGATCATTCTCATCCTCATTGTGATCATTGGAATGAATCATACCCATTTTAATC
This sequence comes from Schistosoma mansoni, assembly GCF_000237925.1. Taxonomy (NCBI): domain Eukaryota; kingdom Metazoa; phylum Platyhelminthes; class Trematoda; order Strigeidida; family Schistosomatidae; genus Schistosoma; species Schistosoma mansoni. The sequence goes on from NC_031496.1 coordinate 19,983,634, forward strand.
CGTCCCTTCTTCATCTCGATGAATGTTTCGATGATCCTACAACCATGAGACTTCCATCCCATAAGTGATTTTCACGTTTCGTTGGAGAGCACTAGTGCAACTTGATATGGGGAGCCAATCACAAGTAGCGAAAGGTGAGTGTTCGACGTTGGATGGTGACCACTTTAGTTTTAATGGGCTCAACTATCTGAAGGAGCTCGGTCATGCATCCGCACCAGATAACAAGTGGAAACGCCGTGCTCAGCATCCCCTGCAATCGCTAGCCAGATTAGAACAGTCGATCCACGATATATTGATAACCTATCAAATATATATTTGAACCTCCTCGCTTCTGTCTTTTGACTTCATTTGGTGGGCACGATTTGATTATCGAAGGTGTTGCTAGTTAACGTGTTGTCTAAATAAAAATACTTCTGACATCTTCAACATGTTGGATATTGAAAGTTTTGTGTGTCTGAAGAAAGAACCTCGGGCTCCAACTGGGCTGTCTTATGATCCAAGTTGATTCCTACCACAGCCACTGGTCTTACTTCTTGCACGAACAAAACGAATTGTAATTGCCAGCATTAAAAGTTCATTTTATTTTCCTACATAATTAGGCACCAAAATAGTAATGCAAACACCATAAATACTCTTACTTCAATTGACGATTAAGAACAAATAACAAAGACGCAGTTTACTAACGGACAGTTTCGGCATAAAGTTGAAATTAGCAAAGAGAATCGAATCGTGTGGACCTATAGAGTTGGGAAATGCCATCCTGTGACTTTCGTGTTTCAGATAAACAGAATATAAATTAGTTTTTTTAACAAACCACAACGAAATGGCCAGAAACCCAACCTTATGTCGCATCATGTTTACTTCCTTACGGCTGTCACCGTTTCCATATATCAGAAGATATTGATTCCTTTCCTGTCATCAGTAAACACTAGAAGGACCTACTTCCGTCCTTTTGAAAATGCACTTTTTTGAATAAACCAATAAGCGAAGACAAAAACCTCATGGCTAAGTCTCCGTCACTATTCGCCTTTCCAGAGTGATGTAGGTTTGAATGGCAGTGTAGTACTCTGAAGCTTTTAAAATATCAGTTGCCTTATAGTTTGTGCTGGATCAGTCATGCATCAACGACATTTTCCACACTAGGAAATGAACACAAACCCAACAATGCTTGTAAATAGCGTTCTGTTGATGTCGAATTGACCCATTACTTCTTGCTTTACAGCTTCCTGGCTAAAACCAGACTAACTTTAATAATAATAATAATATATTTCTGCAATAGCAGGTACACGCCATTTTTACAGGCATGATCTACAATTTACAACATATACTGGTTCACAGTATGCATCCCAAGCAAGGTTATTTAGTAATTATGATCTATAAAAGTTGATAGCAGTCCATTCGTTCAGATATAATGTGTTTTCATAAGAATAGTTTACAAAGGGGCATGGCGCCCACATTACATACCAGATCCAATCTCGACAAAAAGTGTATTAGGGCTTCGGTAGTGCTAAGTATTTATGTAATGCAGCCTTTTTAGTTTATAGTTGTTATAAAGTAGCTTGTGGGGAGCCTGGTTCAAACTACGACCTTGGGAAAGCGCGTTCGTCGAGCTTGTTCCAGATGTCAGAAGTTACATAGCTTCACCTTCAGAGCAAGATTCTGAAGAGAAAAAAAGGAAAAAGAAACCGAGGAGCAGCAAGGCATTTGGATCTGAACGATAACCAATGCTTAACATTTATTAGTGGAACAGATGGAAGTATGATAAATTATTAGATTAAATTGATACTAGCTCATGTTGCAAGAGTGAAGTGTGATTAGCGGCTCCAGGGGAGAGAATGCAGTAATAAAGAACAATGAGTTGTGATATTTATCAAGGTGGAGTAGGTTCCAATGAAGGAGGGAAGTCAAGGTTGGAATGAGGAAGAACAGAGAGTGCATATAGAGAGTAGATTGTTGAGTAAAATAACAACCATATCCTTTACAGTCTGTTTTTTTCATCATCCGATGCCTGCTACACAGTTTTCATGTAAAAGTCCGAGTTAGCATGTTAAAAGTTGTCTTAGTAGAATAGTTAATCCAGCACAAAAATTAGAAACATGAGTCTGAATGGTGAGTGTAGGAGAACAACCTCAATATCATAGATTGATTGACTTGTTCTCATCCATAAAGAGCCTGATACAAACAAAATGTTCTGCCCCACAAACACGGGTGGATTGAAATCATTGCCCTCACCATCAGTGCTTGCTGGTCAGTAACTCCACCCTCCCTCCTTTTGTGATGTTAGGCTCATTTACGCTTATTTTTTGGATACATATCATACCTCACACAATGTTCTGTGTTTCACATCCTGTTGGAAAACACTATTTCTATAGGTACCATGTTACAAGCTTATCAGACAGTTACAAATTATGGACTGTGGGTAAGGCTTCGATGCAATGTTTTTTTTACTATATGGTAAAGTGTAGGTTACGAATCAGAGTATAGGCATTAGGAAGGGTATAGTGTAGGATATTTGTTTACCATAGTAGGCGGAAAAGTGGAGATTTATATTAGTTACAGATAAGGTAAGATAACGAGTGGTGAAATAATATTAATGGCAAGGCAACATAGTGTACAGATGAGTAAAAAGCTGATAAATAGACAAGAGGTAACTCACACTAAATTCGCGCTGAGGTTATTTTGTTCTATGCTAACCGGTTGATGGGTGACAAGTTCTGTGGTTGTACGACCACTGGCAGTAGGCAGTCGATTGTGCGTTTCTTCTGACGTTTTAGGGTATTTATAAGCGTCGTTTAGCGACCGAGTATTGATAGGTCCAGTGAGTTGCCTGTCTACTTCAATTGAAAAGAATTAGTGAGGGGAAAGTATCTAATACAACTACAAGGTAGGGAAATAAGGCGATTCAGTCTATATATGTAGAGAGCCTATGATGTCTGTGTGGGACGTGGATGTGTTCGTTTGCACCAGATCTATGCAGGTGAGGGGTTGATTAATGAGTCTTGTAAACGTATGTAATTTGTCTGCCATGCGTATTTCAGAAGGAAGACTGTTCCATATCAATGCGTACTTGATAAGGAAGAAGTTTTCACGTGTTTTTGATCTGTGTTTTTCAATTTTGACTGTGGATACTTTGTCTCGAAGGTTGTATCCATGTGAGTCTTGGTAGAGAGCTATATTACATGTGGAATAAGTAAGGTTTTTAAGGAGTTTGAAATAAAGAATTAAGTTAGACCTAAGCCTTCTTTTCCATAGGAGTTCTAGTCCTAAGATATGGCATCTGGATTTGTAGTCAGTGAGTTGGTCGTTCTTAAGTATTTTGCGAGTGAAGTCTCGCTGTATTCCTTCCACCTTAAGTATATCAGATAGGCGTAGGTTGGAAAATAAGAACGAGCAGTATTCGACGACGGGTCTTACGCATGCTTTATATAGGATGATTTTAGTTTCGCTTTGAAAGAAATTACAAAGGATGAAGCCGAGCAATCTCCGCATTTGAGATGCTTTAGTTGAAATGTGTTCAGAGAAGTTAAGACTGTCAGAGTAATGTACCCCAAGGTCAGCTACTGATGTCAGTCTGAGCAGTGGGTTTTTGTTAAGTGCTAGTTTTAGTTTAAGTGACGTGTTTCCAATACATAGCCAACCGCATTTCTCTGTGTTGAGCTCTAGCCCTCAGCGTTTGCACCAGTCGTCTACTTTGTTGAGTTCATGTTGGATCGTTTGTATAGTACTACGTACATCACCAATGTCAGTTTTATAGATGACTTTTAAGTCATCAGCGTGGAGGTAGGTCTTACCTGTGGTAAAGCACTTGCATATATTGTTGATATAAATTATAAAGAGCAATGGACCCAAGACACTACCCTGCACAACACCACTGGTTATTGGTCGAGGTGTAGATGTTGTAGAGTTAATCTTGGTTATTTGGTATCTGTTTTTGAGGAAAGACTTAATCCATTGCAATAGGGGGTTTATAATTCCAACTGACTGGAGTCTGTTGATTAGATTATGGGGTACTTTGTCAAAGGCTTTCTTTGTATCGAAATAAAGTATAATCCCTAGCTTTTTCTGGTCACGTATGCGAGTAACCTCGTTAAAGAAGTCTATCAGACATGTACTACATGATCTTGTTCTAATGAAACCATGTTGTGATGGGTCTATTAGTTCTTCCTTAAGTAAGTGATCTGATGATTGACTTTGTATCACTTTTTCCATTATGCGCGAAATAACTGGGAGATATTTATAGGTCTGTAGTTTCCGACCAGGTTTCTCGGTCCTGATTTGTGTTTGGGAAGAACATACGTTACCTTCCAGGCTTCAGGATATGTACCCGCCTCTAAAGATAGTGTATATATTTTGGGCAATAACGTATGTATATCCGGCCCTGACATTTTATAGAGAATTGATGGGATGTCATCGGCACCAGAGCTCGCATTCGGCTTAAGGGTTTTGATGGCGGTATGTATACTCCTAATGTCAAAGTTTATGGTGCTAATATAGCTTTTGCTTATGCATTTTATGTTAACATCTGGGGCATTAGATCTATTCGCGTTTTGGGAAAACCATTCACTTAGCAGTTCGCATATGACGGTTTGGTCATAGTACGTCACGCCATCGTGCAGTAAAGAGTGAATGTTGTGATCTTCGTTCTTCCTTATGCGTTTTGCAAGGAGCCGACATAAGTTTTGGACTTTAGATGCAGCTGTGAGCGCAGTACGTTCTTCTCTCTGTTTATTTTTGTTGTGATGGCTTTGCACTCCTTCAAGTACAGAGTATACCTGGTGCAGGGCACTAAAGTCTTCTGATATAAAGTACGTCTTTCTTAGTTTTCGTAGCTTAGACTTAGCCTTTTGGTTGATATAGGGAGTAATTGTTTTGAAAGCAATTTTAGAAGGGATGGTAGTGTCTAGTGCAGATTTAGTGGTAGTATTGAATATTTCCAATGTTTCTAAAAGGTTATCACTGGTAAAGAAAGTGTTCCAGTCAGAATGCTTCATAAGAAACCGAAAGTTACTCCAGTCGGCGTTTGCATAGTCTCTATATTGGAAACACGTATTTAATGTCTTTAATTTTTTGCGCTTGGCAAGAATCGGAAGGGTGCATAAGACTATTTTATGATCGCTGTTATGGAACTTCTCGCCAACCACCATTGATGTCGGTGTGACATTGTGACAGAATATCAAGTCAAGAATGTTGTGATTTCGGGTAGGCAGGTTAACATGTTGCTGCCAACCGTGTATGTCTAAGGACCTTAGTATTCCTTCATAGCACGGTGGGCCAGAATGTGTCTTCCAGTTGATGGTTGGAAGGTTGAAATCACCACAGACAATTTTGTAGGCGAAGTCAAGCGAGGCAGCCTTAGCAAATGACTCACTTATAATGGTGTCAGTCAGACTGGGGGTATTCGGAGCTCGATATATACATCCGATTAGTATTTTACATTTAAGGGTGTGTACAGTAAGCCATATCGAATCTGGTACTTTACTGAGGATATGATCACTAAAGATTTCCGCCCTCATGTTTTTTGATGCATAAATGAGACAACCGCCACCCTTCTTGGTGACTCGATCACAGCGGAAGAGCCCATACGTGTCTATTTGGAGGTATGTGTCTGTGATATCGGAGGACAACCAACTTTCCGTTATCGAAACAAGTGAGGGGTTGTGTAAAAGTAATAGGGCGCGTAGTGGAGTCATCTTATTCTGAATAGATCGGGCATTGATTAACATTAGTGTCAGGAAGGATGAGTGTTTGTCTAGTAAAATGGTGTGCTGTAAACCCTGTGGTTTGTCGCTTTCGCTATGAGAAGAGGAAAAAGTGGGAGTATTGGCTCTACGTTCCTGTTTGTTTAGTTTAATAACAGCATAGTTAGCGGGAGAAAGGTGGTCGGAGGTTAGTTTGGCGAAAGAAGTATGTTCAGGAGTGTTGGGTAGAAGCGGATGAGTTAAATGGATGGGTGGTGTATTTGGAGGGTGATCATGTTTCGTCAAGGAGCTTTTAAGACAAGAGACAGTTATCGACGGTGAGAAAGATGTGTCACTCCCCATCAGGTCGGAGTATATAGAAGGCGGTCTCAGAATAGTGTAATTGTCGCCCTCAACATTTGGAGACCCCATAGCAATACTGTTGAGGGGGAGAGAGATAAAAAAGGATGAGGTGGTGTGTGTGCCAAATTAGGGGAGATCAGAGAGTTATAAAGGGTGGTTTGGCTCTGGTAGTATTTAGAATCGATAGGTGGGTCCCCAAGCAGGCCAACATTATGGTTGCCTTGTGTGCAGTAGAGTGTTCTACACCTATTGTGGGTAGTTAGGGGAGTTGTATGTTTCAAATAATTATTGCATGATTGTCTGACATTGTTGCCGGGGGTGGTGTTCCTGTTGTGTGGGCTGTGCTGATTCCTGTAGCTTGCATGTTTCAAGCTATATGGCATATTGGCATCATGTGTAAGTGTGGTTTTTGTCGGGCGTAACCTCACGTTAGGATAAGGGGGTACTGCCAGTTCACTATGCTTGTTGTAGCGCATTCGACTGCTATGAGTAGGTGCATGTTGTGTATTGGAGTGCTGGAGTGCTTGTGGGTTTTTAGAGAGAATTTAGTATTATTTCGCATTACAGTGTTTGGGTGGTTATAGCTATTAGGGCGATTGGTGTGGGGGTTGGGTTTTGGCTTTTTATCGGAGCCACAAGAACAGTGCTTTGAAACTGTAGAGGCATATGTGGGTGGGCATTTTGATGTAGTTGAGTGTTTGGGCTTAGGGTGAATGGTTACAGCTGCCTGGTGTTTAGTCTTGTTCTTAGAACTAGTAGCAGTATGCGACGTGCCTCCGTTTTTGGGAGGGGTTGGGTATGGTGTTTTAGGGATAGCGCTATGGCCAACGTTGTAACTGCCGCTACCACGTAGGCTGGGTTGATTGTTTTGCACTTCACTGGAGTTTCGACGTTGGATAGCAGTCTTGTCATGGGTGATTTTAACTTTTTAAAGGTTGGAATACGCCTCAGTAAAAACTGACTTTTAAGGAGGTGATTGGCTTCTATGATACTACCAAACTGAAATAGAATAGGACAAGAGGCTTTAGTCTGTGCTTTACGTAATCTTCTTGCTACACACCAAGATTGCGACAGTCCACATTATTGTAGTAGAGTATTTTTAGCAAGCTTTAGGTTCGTACTATCAGGTATATTATACGCAATGACATTGTGCATACACTGAAGTCTTTTCAGCACTTCAGCTGATATGTGGTCAATTATTTTTTCAGTGTTTTTTATAATTTCGAGATCAGGATTTTCCGGAACACTGATTAGGTATTTATACGGTAACAGGTCTTGAATAGTTTGGGTGAGGCTAGATTTTATTTGACTGCTTTTAGAACTATCACTGGTGAGATCATTAGAGTTTATATCAACATTATTATGGTCTATATGGTTGCATACACATTTGTTGCAAGTGTCTACCGGGTGGTCATCTTGTGCGTACTTAGTTGGGGGATAAGGTATATGTTTTTGTGAGTAGTCGAGATCTACATTATTAGGCTGGCTACTGTAGGTGGGATTATGTGCACTCTGTTGGCCGCTACACAGGATGACCAATTGTGGATTTATTGTGTGTATGGGGTCAACCGCACTGTCTAAATACCGCTCACAACGTGTGATGAGTGGGCTGTCAAATGATGTCGGGCTAGGCGGTATGTGATTACTCTTATATATATCTACAAGCGAGATGCAAGGTAGTGACAGGTCATGCCCAAGTACATGGTGCACGTCTAGTGTAGCTGTAGGAAGATCAGAGTATGATGCAGACTGACCAGTATGTTTAGAAAGCTTCACATTATTCGCGTGAATGGTGGATTTAGATCTTTTGCACGTGCTATGAGCATCAGGAGAGATTATGTGTTTTTTAGATGACCTGGACATTATTAGAAGTAATGTAAATATAAATTTTGTATTGGGTGAGCAGCGACTGTTATATCTTTACTTACTAGATGTGTAAAGTTCTATGGTAGAGTCAGATCAATATTTGCTAAGAGCTAATATATTAACGTTAATGAACGAGGAGAGGTGGACAGTGTGCGAGATAGTGAGCTTAATGCACTATGTTGAGTCACAGGATGGGGTGTCAAATTCATAGAGCCCTATCAGAAATAAAGTATTTTTTCACTAATAAATGTTAAATTAGAAGGAAACACTAATAATAATAAAAATTATAACCACGTGAAAAAAAGTTACAACCTTCAGAAGAAGCGCCTCGGGCTCCAACTGGGCTGTCTTATGATCCAAGTTGATTCCTACCACAGCCACTGGTCTTACTTCTTGCACGAACAAAACGAATTGTAATTGCCAGCATTAAAAGTTCATTTTATTTTCCTACATAATTAGGCACCAAAATAGTAATGCAAACACCATAAATACTCTTACTTCAATTGACGATTAAGAACAAATAACAAAGACGCAGTTTACTAACGGACAGTTTCGGCATAAAGTTGAAATTAGCAAAGAGAATCGAATCGTGTGGACCTATAGAGTTGGGAAATGCCATCCTGTGACTTTCGTGTTTCAGATAAACAGAATATAAATTAGTTTTTTTAACAAACCACAACGAAATGGCCAGAAACCCAACCTTATGTCGCATCATGTTTACTTCCTTACGGCTGTCACCGTTTCCATATATCAGAAGATATTGATTCCTTTCCTGTCATCAGTAAACACTAGAAGGACCTACTTCCGTCCTTTTGAAAATGCACTTTTTTGAATAAACCAATAAGCGAAGACAAAAACCTCATGGCTAAGTCTCCGTCACTATTCGCCTTTCCAGAGTGATGTAGGTTTGAATGGCAGTGTAGTACTCTGAAGCTTTTAAAATGTCAGTTGCCTTATAGTTTGTGCTGGATCAGTCATGCATCAACGACATTTTCCACACTAGGAAATGAACACAAACCCAACAATGCTTGTAAATAGCGTTCTGTTGATGTCGAATTGACCCATTACTTCTTGCTTTACAGCTTCCTGGCTAAAACCAGACTAACTTTATCCAAGAGACTTTCTGAAGTCAAATTGGTGAAGCGTATCGGATGAAGAATGGTCTAAGTACTCATGACTTAAGTTACAAATCGAACCAACACCCTAGACGATGAGCAATATCTGTTATGACACTGGAGAATAATTTAGACTTCTCCAGTATACACATGTTTAACCCAGTATATCCATTTATAAACCATGAGTTAATGATTTTTAACAAAGTTGGTTGTTAGATACTTTTGGAAGTAGCAGAGTTTAAGCTCTAATTTTAGTAAGCGGATGAATGGAAGTGCATTCTCTAGTGCATAAGGTAAAAGAAAGTAGTTGTATCGTTTAGAATTATTTGTGTCCGAAACTCGCATAAATACTAGATCTCGTTTAACAGGTCTAGTAGTAGAGGGCATAAACCAATAGGCAATAACAATGAAGCACATTATGTTGTTCCTTCGTTAAATAATGAGAGGAACAACGATAGTCATTAAAGAGCTATGGAACGCGTCCACCTTTATTTAAAGAAAAACTATAGTGTCCACATGTAACTGTACCCCTCTGACATTGGCACAGAGGTACACCAATCTCTTCAGGTCTTTCAGATGACCGGGACATTTCAGGGTAGTTGCAATTGCAATGTAGTGACAAATGCATGATGTGTATCTAATTTGATCTTCGCATCCTATCAGATTCTGAATAGCTTCTCATCATTTACTGCAAAAAATAAGACATCCATCGACGTTCATATTCCAAGCTAGTCAACGATCATCCAGAAGCAGAAATTTAAGTTTCTATTGCGACTTGAAAAGATACAGTATTATATGTATTACTTTTATGCACTAATCTTCTGCAATATATTAACATTCAATTTACGCCCCTTGAAAAATACTTTCATCCAGTACTTCATAGTTCCTCACCATCTAGAGAAGTCTCGTACCGTAGTCAACGACGACTTAGGTGGGGAGGAACAATTCATTGTTTACCTCAAAATTACAGAGCGCTCTCGTGAAATATCAAAATCCTACACTGAATAAATCAGTTGCGCATCCTTGCATTTCCTTTACATGCTCCAGTATTCCTCTAATTCTGTTTTTATTTCATTTGCCCATCGATCTACCACCTGCTACCTTTATTTGAATCTTCTAATACCACGCATTCCACTTCTGACTGGCGCTACGTACTACTTATATCTGTTAGTACAAGTAGCATACACAACACAGCTTAAAGGCTCAATGTCATCAAAACTCTATAATATAATCATTCGTTCCAGTGATAAAACGTACTACCGAGAAGTATGATTATTTTTTTAAGAATTTTAGACCTTTGAACTCTTTTACTTATACTTTGGTTACTTCTAAAGGTATACAAAATCGAGGATCCAAAGACGTTTCTTAGAATGATGCGTTTTAAACGAGCAGAACGAACCATCCTTTCCATTGCAAACGAAACAAGAGAATTCATGAATTAATGAGGGAATGTGTATATCAGGAAACTGCCTTATGCATATTACAAAAACAGAAATTCCAAGAGGTCAATCGTTAATAAGGTAGACGAACGTGCATATAACGACATACAGTCACAATTAGAAATCCTAAATGAATAAAAATTACTGACCGATTACCAATGAACAAATAATAACCTATTAATAAAGCAGAAACAACACTTTAACAATCATATAATTTAGGTTAGGTCTTGACCAGTTCAAATAACCCTGTAATAGTGTGAGGGTTATATCAATGTTCATTCTTTGACGTACTTTACAGTTCTACACGGAAGATTAGTCCACAGTGTTTTTTAGTCTTCAGAAATAAGGACATCGCAAGGCATCCTAATAGTTAAACAGCTTGTCCACTAAAACGTAAGTGGAAATGTCCAATTTATTTACTCCTCGAATGAACTCTTTATTTTAATAAGCTAAATGTTTAGGTTGCTCCTATGAGAATATTTGTCGCCCCTTCAAAATCACATGAATATTTTGTGTTTTTGTTGTAAATCTTATCACTCAAGATTAGAAAATGGTTCGAAACTTCTATCTAAGAACGGAAATGTAGACTCATACTATAGGTACTATCTTAAACTTCAATTATATCTAAACTTAATCTATGATCAGTGGTAGATCTGAAATAGACCCTAGTGATTTTATAATCACCAACAAGTGCGGTGGTATATACGGAAGAATTTCGGGGGAAATAAATGGTCAACAATTTATAATCCAGAACTGTAAGGTGGGTTAATTACACTACTCAAATGGGTCTTCAGAATTCTTACATTTACCTCTTGGATCACTCAATGACAATCACTATTGATGACTGTTCAGATTGTACTATTGTGACAGGGCCTGTCAAGACCTGGTAAATATATGGTTTTTTACCGTTCAGTTTTTTCATAAGAGACTGCCGACGTTGTACAGTAGCGACTGCATGTCAACAATTTCGGTCGAGGGATTGTCATGATACACTTGTTTTCTTGGCTTGTTCAACAGAACCTATCATTGAATCCTGCACAAATTTCACTTTTGGTCCCTATCAGTGTAGCTATCCAGGCTTAGAAGGTATGGAATGATAATGTGTAACTTTCTCTCATGAGTAATCATTGAAGACTTTTAAATATTATTTTATATATTATTCTACTTCCAAGCGGTGTTTTCGTACTAGGAACTCTAGCCTCCTTTTTTGATTGTTGTATTCTATTCCCTTCCAATAAAAACGTCTGTTCTCGGACAGAATGTGGTACCTAGGAATTCGTTCCTATATCTTTTTATTTTACTTATTCCCAATGTCGGACCAGAAACCTTTTGTTAATATGAGTGTATAAACATTTTAAGTAAAAAAACTGCTTACCGACCACTTTTAAAGGTGTTCGTCTTACATTCAACTGATTATCGATCAGTAGTATTTTAAACTGATTCACAGATAGCAATATGTTTTAACCCTTGTTGGGATTCTTTGACCTTCAATAACCAAACTATTGGTTCTTTATGACATCTTCAAGTAAATCTATGTGGTTTAGTAAGTTATCTTAATTTTCCAGATCACTAACCCATGTTAAAAGCTATTCAAACTTCATAGCATCATAAATGTGTATTTCATCAAGATTTTTGGGTAATAACACAAGTTCAAAAATTTATCAAAAAGTAAATCATAGAATCCGAAAAACATGGCAAATATTTTCAGAAATTTAGTGACGGTCACACTAAAAAACAAAACAGATATTACGATCATTGTATAGTATTAAGGATAAAAGTAATGTTGAGCGAGAATCACAGAGTTGGGAATGTGATTTCCCCTTCTCATCTCGTTGCATGAACTACCTCGTGTCACTGATCAAAAAGTAATGTAAGATATAAATGCGAATTTAAGTATTTCTTACTGAACAAAAGAATTAATTAATAAGGTCTTGTTTTTCATATTTTAGGAATCAGTAAAGTGTTTTACTAATTTTAGTCCTCAAATCTTAAAACTGTTATGTTTTTATGGCCCGCTAATTATCACGCGATAAGATTGCCAGTCAGAACACTGACGTATATGACTTTGGCACTGTGCCAAACCGTTGACGCGTTAACCAATGCGAGCACCTCATAGCCAAATCTGATTCCTTGTTGGTGATTCTCGTGTAGACCTCCCCGTTTGAGTTCAGGACACAATGTCACCCTCCGCTATATGGATCATATACTTCAGACACAATCAGTTTATATACAAGCAAATCAGATCACATTATACCATAAAATAGAAAATAACATTTATACAAGATCAGGCAGAAAGTGGCTGTGATTCTGAGAGACTGTGACTAATAAATTGGGAATAAACCAAGAATAGCAAATCGTACAATAGTCGTCAATAGGCCGGATTGAAGTTTATAATAAAAGAAATGTGAATATACATATGATATAGTTATTTAGTAGTTATACAATAAGAATACATGTAATAATAGTCCATAAATAATTGCTAACAGATACCACTTATTTATTCTTCGTTAGAATATAACAAACACCATACAAATTATGCCCTGAACATGAAATAATGATACTCTACAGGGTTTTACGTTCGAGTAGGAAATGTAATATTCATAAGATTGAGCTGTAACGTCTTGCAAGTATCTGGTATCGCTTCAGGAAAGTCATACCTATCTAGAGATTTAAGTCATTGAAATAGTGGGCATTACAACTAGAATTACTTGTGTTTCCATCCACATGTTATCGTACTATTTAAGTGTCAATTCACACCAAAGCACTTTACATTAAATGGATTTTAGGTTGCAAAAGGCTTTGCTGAAAACCTCTGCCACGACTAGGTGACTGCTCCTAGCAGATTATTAAAGCTTTTGAGGTGCAAATACTTCTAAAAGACACCTGTTTCATAGTGATGCATAAAAATAGAGAAAATCCTAGTAAATTTCCACTAAGCCCATAGATATTGTCTGTATATTTTAAACTCATTAGATCAAGGAATGGCAAAGTTGTCGATCTTGTGAGCAACGAGTACATGAATGAACCTTAGGAGTTAACTTAATATTACGAAAATGAACTGCGTCTTATATACATGCTTGGTAACACTTTTGATTTATTTGTTTGCCGTTTCTCTATAAATTTTAGATCATTTCGCTGCATCTGGCCTCAGCATATTCAATTGCAATTGGTATGATATCTATGATTTTACCCCGGATGAAAATACTGATGCTGTTCATATTTCGCTACTAAAAACGACTGATTCAATAGATAACCATGTTTTAACACCACAAAAGGCATTAGAACATGAACTTGAAAATAGTAAACTTGAAAATGGTAATATACATTCACTTTAAAATTAGTAAACTACTTAATACCACATGTAAGGCTTTATTCCACGTCAGTGTCCTGTATTGTATTTGTATGAAGCTGTTTATCTTATAGAGAATCTCATGAATGTATAAAAAAGACTTCACCAGACAAACATATATCCTAAAATTCGTATTGTCTTTGACCTCTAGACAAAATATGCAGCACTCAATAAAAATTCTTAGACAATCACTGTAAACCAAAAAGCACAGAACAGTTATTTCAGTATGGTATATGACTCCTCAGTAATGCAGGCACACGACCTCGAAGGAAGCCGAACTTAGAAATTTCAGGTTTTGTGGTGGGCAATTTATCTTTAGACCATCAGGCCGGCGTCTAATGGTTCATTTGTTTGGCGCAAAACAGATATTATTGGTGACAATGAATTAAGGTCGAACTGTAGCGTGAATTGATTGGAGTTAAGACTGTAAAATATTGGATACTAGCTCATTGGTGTAAATTTTAAGCGCCAGCCGACGGAACTGGATGCTCTTTGGCCCGATTCCTGGCAGAGTTATGGGTGCTTACTTCTGAGAAGCCCAATTTGGGGTGAAAATAACTGTCCAGTTCCTCCTGGTTTTCATTGGTCATCCAAATAAGTTTGATTCGTAACTTAAACTATGAAATTCAACAGTATCTACAACGCCCTGTGACACCAATGGCAAAATGACTGGGCTGCCTAACTACTTCATTGATAGTTCACAAGATTGTCAGGAAAAAATAACAAAACTAAACATTAATCTATAACCAAATCAGTATATATAAATTAATTACCCCTAGATTAACAAGTGCCATAATTTAAAACCATATTGTTAAAAATAGTCTTCTCTTTCCATATAGTAATAAGTTCGTTCAGACTGTATGAAATAAAATGAATTTATGTGTGATCTTAGGAAATGTATGCTTTCTATTCAAAGTCCTGATTATTTTAATCTTCACTGCCTAATTCAATTCAAAGCTCTCCGACACTACTATTGATACATATATTACTGTTTTATATGCCAGTAGTTTGTAATTAAATACGACATTATTCATGTGCACCATTTGTGGGCTGATTTTTTGAAGGTTAGAGCACATACTAGATATCAAAATGTTTTTAGTTAATATACTGACGTTTATGATTTACAGTTTTACAATAGTTTTGTATTTAGTCTCTTCTAAAGGTTTCTTAGTATGAAATATGAGATTATTAGGACAGTTTAGCGACTCACTTTTTCTATATTTTTGAATATTTTTAAAAATATAAACAACACCAGCTAACAAGCAATAACTTTGTGACCTGAAATGACTAACTTCCGAGTATGGATTTACATTGTTTTGTTGGTTTACGGTGTATTTAGACCATGAAACTTGTATACCTTTAGGTCAGTTTTCCACATTTGCACGTGTCTTATCCAACTTCAGAAGTTATCTCACGAATATAATGGTAAAACACAATATCTTGATAAAAATGATCCATGACTTTATGAAACAGTTATTGTACTAGTTTCCACTAATTTGGATATCCCACATTGAACCTATTTGGTTAACTTTGTATTTTATCCATATAAGAGGTGGGGAGAACATCTCACACCGATCATATCTGGCCGTGTTTCTCACAGGATCATTCAGAAATATACGTAAAGGCAATTAAACATAAAACATTGTGTTAAAATCTTAGAAATAGCCTTTGAAATAAAAATTAATCCAGTTTCCAAGTCAATTAACTGCACATATTTACCCACACCACTCACAAAAACAGTCTTGCCTGAATCTGTTTAGGAATGGAGTCAGAAGATTTCACATCCCATAAATAGATTTTACGGTATTTTGGAGATTTGCTAGTGTTTAAACCATAATTTAGTTTATAGGCTGCTCCATTTTCTTTTGATACTGAAGTAAGTAATCATTATCGTGAAGTTGAACTAACAGACCTGAAGGTTTTGTAAATTGTGTATTCCATGTAACATTTGAACTGCATGCTACCTATATGATATTAATGATAGTGCTACTGAGTTAAAAAGAGTGAGAACAATAAATTGTGAATAAATCTCTTCATAACAATATACCAGATAGATAAGGTAAAATGTTTCAAGGTGATTAATAAACAGCTGAGCACTAGTCCTCTCAGTTTTGTTTTAGTTTTACCTATAAGGCTTCTAATTCATGTGATCAAGAACAAACAGTCGATAATTTGTTTGCTCTGATCGTTCAACCTTTAACTGATAACGCCCTTAATTTAAAATTTTCTCTTCTGTAAAACTATATCGTTATGTCATATTTTGACCCTTTTCTAAATCATAATTTTGATTTTAATTAACTAATCTTAACTCGTATTATTCTTAATTGACATTGACTTACATTCAGTCGACTTATTTTGGCACTCTGACCTTATGTTGAGGTTCTGAAATCTATCTTACATATGATAAATATTGATAACATTTTATTCAATATTTCTAACTTGGCTTAGATCTTTGTTACACTATACTGATATTTATTGGCATTAACCGCCAACTAACTTGATTCTCTTGATATGCTAAATGTTATTTTGATCATTGGATCTTGAACTATTACAAGTGATTGTAATCAGTCAACAAAAAATCAATAAAATAAAATGAATTAGTCATATTAAGCTTAAATTATTGTTTTTATTTCCTTTGAGAACTAGTGTATGGAATAATGAATAATTTGGACAAATATTTTCATTTATATAAGTGTCTTTTTCTTAATCGGTTAATCAGTAATTGATCACCACTAAGGATGTTTCATATAATAGTTTGGGACTTTCCTTCTATTTGGTACCCATCAATTGACTCATAAACTCAACTACTAAATCACTGTAATATTCACAAATTAACCTTTTCTTATAATTATCATCATGTGTTCACTAGTGACTGGCTTCAAGAGGTATTTCCTGGAGTTCTAGTGAGAAGCAGTGACCAGTGGAGTTCAAACGGGTCTGTTGTGAGATAGTAAACCATTGAAGACAATGGTGAACGGTGGCTCTATTTCGTGGATTGGTTGAAGTTAGACATGAACACCTTTGGATAACGGCTCAGTGGTTCAGAGGTTAAGCGTTCGCGCGCGAGACTGATAGGTTCTGAGCCCGAATCCCGCGAGGTGTCGTGGATGTGCATTGCTGAGGAGTCCCACACTAGGAAGAGACGGTCATCCAGTGCTTCCAGGTTTTCCATGTTGTTCTAGCTTCAATTAACTCATCAGCTCAACTATTAAATTACTATAATATCCACAAAAAGCCCTTTCTGATAAGAATTCTAGTTTAGTCACCTTGAATATTGATACTTTCTAAAAACTCTCAATTTAAATGCTTTTTTATTGAATTAATTAGTATACTTAACGATTATGTTTCCAGTTATCGAATAACTAATTTTCAGGGTTTTTTTCCCTGATTGCCTTATATTTTCATAGGAGATGATTCAATGTCTCTTTTGCAACCGTTAATGTCAATTCCATTATCTTTTTCAACTGATAACTCTGTTGTTCCTTATACAATTGGCAATAAATTATTAAATACTATATTGTCTCAATCTAATAATCAAATAATAGAAAAACAATTCAATAAATCTGCTTTAATTACAATATTTCCACATGAATCAGCTATTCAATCAGCTAAAATAATATGTGATTATTTACGAAAAACTAATTCCGTAAGTTCAGATTCATGGGGTTGATTTTATTACCGAATTTGATGTAGATTATAAATTTTACATATTCTTATCTTTAATAGTTTCAACTCAATAATGATAGTGCTTAATGTATTATTAGCTGAAATTAGATGTCAATAAACTATAATTTCATTCTAGTACAATAAGTGATTTATGGAGATTGTTAAATTTTATAGTTTTCATCACAGATTGATCTTAGCTAAACGGCCACTGGAAATCAGGAAGTACTAGATAGCTACTTCGTCCGAACGTGAGTCTTCTAAGCAATGAACACTAGGCGTATGACAGTTATCCACAAACAATATTAGAAGTTAGTTGCGCAAAATATAGCGTATAGATTGAAGTTATACATGTGAACTATTGAACAACTGTTCACTGATCTGATAGTCAAGTGATCTAAGCAAGTACTAAAGGCCCCGGGTTTAATAGTCGTTGGGATCAGGAATGTACACAAATGGGGTCTCATACTATAACGAGACTTCTGTCTAATGTTTCCGGATTTTCACTGATTGTCTAAATAAGATTTTATTCTAGTTTCCAACGTTTCTGATGTCCCCTTCATTCATCAATTCCACCCAAAAATTTATAACTAATTATTTTAAAACCAGTATTTAAAGGTTATTAGTTTCCAGGACTTTTTAGATTTAGTCACTGTATCATTATGACACAACCGTTCTCTAGTATCATTCACAATATATGGTCTTCGTTTAAGAATTTTCATAGATTTGTTATTTTCATCAGCAATAAATTAAAGTTAATCAGTAACTGATCACCGCTAAAAATGTTTCATATAACAGTTTGGGACTTTTCTTCTATTTGGGACAAATTATTTGATATCGGTTCATCTAATCATGAACGAAGTAGGAACTTACCTGTACGTGTTTATCTATGTAGTTTGCCATATTTCATATTACCATATGAAGAGATAAAATTAACATGACAATCAAAAAAATTTAAGTAATAGCTGTAAAAGTGATAATCAAGAAGAGAAACGTTAAAGACATATCTCGAAAATAAGTAATGAAGTTGCTAAACAAAAGGTATGAAATTATAGTAAAACTCATGATCTAAAAGAAAATAGAGATTGAATACAGATGAGCCACTGTTACCATTTGTGAACCACATCATCATAGGTCTCTGAGTAAACAAGCATATTTAATTTATTTAACGAGTAAAAGTTTTATATTCGGGATTGAATCACACATTTTTCGTGAGGGAAGACCATTATTACTACTAAATGACTGCCCATACTAAACTAGGTAGAATAAGTTTGAACTTGATACACACAAGTAGAAGACCTAGACCCTTGACTATTAAGCCACCTTTGTGTGTATGTCGTAGTTATCATGAAGAACATAACCGGAAGTCTACATTCTCCAATGCAATACATTCTAAGAACTGATGATTTCATGAATTCATGGAATATCCTGGTGAGATCCCTTCATAACCTCCATTCATTCTTCCCTAATCTTAGTCAGCGTTGAAGTGGTCCCACCATGTTCTAAAAATACTTCAAAGGAATCAATAATATGACTAAAGACAATATAAAGGTATTTGTATAAGAAGCATAAGTGCCAGAAAATGTCAATAAATTCAGTTGTTGTTATTGATGAAAACAATAATAGTTATGTGCCTATAGCCGCCATAAATTATTTAGATTTTGTACTCTTTCTCTTAATTCCTCATTGTTTTTTTGGAAAGTAAAACAACCTTTTATTAATCAATTTTCTTTCCTATATAGTGTACTATTGTTCAAACTAGTTGTTCTCAATTTTCTGAACATGAAATTGAACAAATCTTCAAATGTAACTCTAAAGTGTTTAGATCAGGTAAATTATATGGTTCATTTTAAAATATAGTTTTCATTTTACATTTCTAATTATGTGATATTTAATTATTTTCACTGTTACATACTGACATTTTAAATGATTCATTTCATCTAACATTAATCTTTGATGCGCACTACTGAGGAGTCCCACAATAGGACGAAACGGCCATCCAGTACTTCCAGGTTTGCAACGATAGTCTAGCTTCAGTTGACTAATGATTTCAACTATATATTAATCTTTGATCTTTAAACAAGTATTAATCGTTTAGATTCTATAGGTATAAATCACATTTAATCAAAGCTCCTACAATTATCTTATATTGAATAACTATTAGTCTGTGTTTTAGTCAGTTAATGTATATTCATATTTTGTCTACAGTATTAACAATTGAAGTTAAACGGGAAATTCTGGCTCAAATAGGATTTTAATAGCTGGCTTTCATGAAACTACCTCAGTTTTTTGATAGATTATAATACTACAAAATATAACTATTTAGCCCAACCACTTTAACATGTAGGAAATGTTTTTGAATTATTTCTCTTGTGAGTAACTACTGTTTGGTTGTTTATTTTTCATTACTCACATTTGTGTAGGTCATTCAGAAATAAGTTTCTATTTTAGATATTAAAGTAATTATTATTCGTTTAGCCAGTTTAAACTTTAAATGTTTGTCATTGGTTCCATCACTTAGTATGTAAGATCGTAACCTGCAATCATCTTCATTGAAGACAAGGAATCACATATAAACTTATGTTCTTTGAGGTCACACTTAGGTATCTCTGAAAACGAGGCTGACCCAGATGTTGCTTGGAAAGATATAGGAAAAGCTGTAGAACCAGCAGTGACATCTATTAGTAGTTTAAACCAAAGGGTTACAAAAAACCAATGGATTTCTTCTAAGTCTATTTCACTGATGGATTCTCGTAAACTCATCCCATCAGGCTCTGAACATGATGATGAGCGAAAACAAATAAGCTCTAGGTTAACCAAAAATCTAAGGAACGACTGTGAGCAGTGGTGGCTAACGAAATAAAAAACATGGAAAAGACAGCGGCTGTAGGTAACACCAGACAATTCTTCAAACTAATAAAAGCAACCGGAATTATAAGTCAAGTGTAAGTGAGACAACCCCGTAAAAAAATGAAACTCTTATCCGCTCTCAGTCCAGACGTTTAGAACGATGAGCAGAACACTTTAGAGAACGGTTTAGCTGGCCTTCAGCTACTCTACACTTACCCACCATTCCCAGACAGTCTGAATGGTACGTTGAGGTAGGTCCCCCGACTCTAATTGAAGTTCAAAAAGCTATAACTAATCTGAAACAAGGAAGGGCAGCTGGTCCAGATAGATTGGCTCTAGAGGTCTTTAAATATGTTGATTAACTTTTAACGATTAGGTTGACCAATATTTGAGCTAAAATCTGGGAGTTGGACGTAATCCCATCCGACTGGTCACAATCACTGATTGTCCCAATATATAAGAAGGGGTCAAAATCATCCTGTGATAACCATGGAGGGATTAGTTTTACTAATATAGCATCTGAAATACTAGCCTCAATAATTATCGGTTACCTAACTAAGATTCGTGAACTTCAAACACGAGAAAATCAGGCTGGCTTCAGACGTGGTCGTGGCTATATCGACCACATATTCACTAGTTGTCAGGTTTCAGAACATAGGCATGCTTATGGGCGTCCGACAATGATAGTTTTTCTTGACTAACAAGCAGTATTTGATTCTGTAGACCGAGAGGTTCTGTGACAGTGTCTGTCATTGAAAGGTGTACCTCAGAAGTACGTAAACCATGTGAAGGCTTTTTACTCGAACACTACTAGTCGAGTCAGAGCTTATGGCGAACTGTCATCTGGTTTTGCAACTTTAAATGTTGTCCGACAAGGCTATTCACTGTCTCTATTTTTGTTTAACTTCATCATAGGCCTACTGCTGGAAATAACGCTCTCGTCGACTGAATTTTCAGGAATTGATCTCCTACCAGGAGGCCCATTTATCGACTTACAATACACAGCTGACATAATCCTGTTTGGTAAAGACGCTGATAAAGTACAGAGTGATTTGGTAACACTGAGGAACAATACTAGAATGTTTGGGATGCGATCTTCCCTCTAAATGTAAATTGTTGCTCCAGGACTGGCTTGCGTCAACACCTGAACTAAGGATAGGGAGTGAAGTAGTCGAACGCGTCGACAACTTCACTTATCTTGGAAGTCTGGTCAGCCCTAATGGGTTAGTGTCTGACAAAATCTCTTCACGGATTAAAAAAGCTCGTTTGGCTTTTTCCAACTTACGTCACTATGGGTGAGATATCCGTCTATCAATTAAGGGACAAGTTTACTGCGCAGCAGTTTGTTCTGTTCTACTTTACGGTTGCGAAATGTGACCATTAAGAGTAGAAGATACTCGTAAGTTACTAGTATTTGACCACATATGCGTTAGAAATATTGCTCGCATCTGCTGGAATCACCAGGAAAGTAATAATGAGGTTAGACGTAGATTGTTAGGGAACGATGGTAAATCAGTTGATGAGGTTGTGAATCTTCATCGACTGAGATGGTTGGGCCACGTGTTACGTATGCCTGAACACCGATTACCATGATGCGATATGCTGACTACTGTAGGGGATGGTTGGAAAAGAGTTAGGGGTGACCAAACCAAAATGTGGCATCAGTCCTTTAAGTCACCAACTTATAGTCTGAGCCATGTTGGTAGTTGCAGACTACTTGGTTGGGGTCCGCGTGACTATCGTAACCAATGGTTGGAGACTTTAGGTGACATGGCTCAGAATCGATCACAATTTATTTATTTATTTGAACACATAAATATTGGTACAAAATGGCACCAGATACATATGTGTCACACAAAAAAATTTTCATTTCATTTAATTGTGTGAAGGCTATGATACTGTCTGGGTGCCCAGATCGAAGCAGGTGGTTTTCTTAAGGGGCCACACCTGGAGCCTTCTACCTGAAGCTCTAATCCACAAGGCAGTGGAGCAACCTAAGGAGGTGCAGTCCTATGGTAGCCAGTGACCAACCATTGGTTCATACTCCATTTGTTTACTTAGGATACTGGAGCCCATGTGCACCATTGGTTCGGAATGAGGTTTTCCAACTCCCCTAGGTGGACTTTCCGTGTCCACCAACCCGGTTAAAGTGCCGGACATTCATCTTTTGTCCTCTCAATTCCGTAAACAACACCCCCGTCACGAGAAGGCAATGAGTAGGACTTCCCTTGCAGAGGCTATATACACGCGGTCGTGTGAGAGCATTTCGAGAGGGAGAACGGACTCTCCCCACTCTCGGCCGTACCAGGGCTTTTGGGGGCATCGATCACAATGGCGCAGGTGTATACACTCTTTATCTTCCCTTAAACTATGAGATTAAAATTACTTCGTATCTTTCTTTTTTCCTGCACTCTGTCCTTATATACAATCTTTATTTTATATATTACCACCATCAAATTAACCACTTCTATGAATTTGGTGTTCATCTTGTTGTATTAATGAGGTTATGGCAACTTGGACCTATGCATATTTGTGCCTGGTCCTACATTGTAGCTGACTGACTGACTGAAAAATATTATCACAAAGAGCTTCATAAGTTAGTATTAATTTTCCTTTGATTTATCAAATATATTTTCAAACGTTTTGATTAATTTATAACCGTTGTATCGATATGATTCAGAATGTTTTGTTGCATATTGTCTGACAACAATTCTAATACTAAACAAAATCAGACCTACCATAATTGAATGATCCTAAAAATATAATTAACCAATAGCATTGGTGGGCTTAGGAGTAACTAATGAGCGTCACATTGTCTGGTAAACAGTTAAATTTTTCCCTTAGACGCTAATCACAATTAAAATGCTAAACTTAATATCTAAATCTATGTTCAAGTATCAAAACCTGATTTCATTGAGAAACAAAACCAACCAAATAGTAGTGGTTCTTAATTCTACAACTGAAGCTATGTAATATTTAAAGGTCCTCAATGACAAAAGTTGGTACTTACCAATATTTTCGTTGATGATAATATGTTGGTTAAAACCTGATCAGTGTTTTCCTGCTCTCAGTCAAATCGGTTGGTAAAAAAAGTTGATAGAGCCCTAATTTTTTATGAATCATAATTATTTACTTAAATAATTGTGAGTAGTTAAATGTTTATATATAAATGGTCGTGTCATTTCAGTATCAATATTTAAGTTTCCAATAATCCTTTGGTTCAAATATGACTAGGTCAAAAAAATTTCTTATTCGGTTTGTTAAAGCGGGGAAGTGTAATGAAACTCATTCAAGGAGTCCACCAAACCTTGGAATGCATGAATTAAATTAGTTAATACTCCTGGTGATCTTTTCTCTCTGAAATTCAAACTGAATCCAATAACCTGGTAAATGGTGGAAAAAATTGCTAGTAAAAATATATATTACTTCACTCAAGGCTCCCCACCCAATCTGTTACTAACCTTCGAACCAGTATATTTTCTCGATCAATGGGACCTCGCTCATTCTCTGAAGGAAATGTTATTTTAAAAACATAACTTATATGTATTATTAACACTGTTATTACTAATATTTTGACTTGTGTTTTGCAACTTGTTCATTTCCCGTATCCTTACTGGTTTTAAGTATGGTAAATTGAATAGGTAGTTATTCATACCATGCCTTACGCTAGTTATCTATCTTTGTCTATTCTCTGTACACTCTTCGAACACCAAAGATCATTTAATCCTGGCTTAAGATTTCTCTTCAATGTTTAAATAACATGACATTTTTGTGATCAAACATTCTGATGGCAGTGTCGGAAGGAGTTAAAAATGTTAACTTCTGATAATTTCCTGACTAGCATAACAGAGCTGAGTACTTTTTTCTTTGTTTAATAATTTGTGTTGTTTTCTTTGCCTACTCTAAATTGGTATTGGAAATAAAAGGAATGAAAACGTGAATCCTTAATCACATCTATACCCTCATATACTCTTATCAAACACTATAAATACTCTTGTACTAACAAACACTACCCTTCATTTTTACAACCTAATGAAAAGCTCTTCTTACTACCCGTTTGTTTCCAGAATAAACTCATAAAGTCATTTGTTCAAGTTTTAAACACTTAGAAAAACTTTTCCTAAACAACTAAAAAGTTTCTAGTATGACTGTATATACAATTTTATATTTAAAATAGCACCTTTGCACTAAAGAAATAAGATACACACATTTCTATACATATGAAAAACCAATAAACCTCTTAAGTTTGACCTTAAAAAAAACATGGCGACATAGAATTGTTTACCACACTATCTACATATAATTCTCTCAATCTTATACTACATTTTCTTAAAACTAATTGACTATTTTATTCTGAATCACAGTTTTGCTCTTGGTTATTTATTCATTATTACAATCACACAAACGTACATATTCAAGAGATAAACTAGAACTATTCACAAACACTTCGTTTCATGTGAAATCAAACGGAATGAAAAACGATATGAATGAATGAATACCTATAAATTTTCTAATATTTCTTCTCTCTTTAAGATTTTCTTTTTATCCTCTTACTATTATTATCAAATTGCATGCAGTTCTAATGACTGAAAGATCTTGTTCTTTGTTTTATACATTAAAGATGGTTTCATTTGAATCATTCATCTCTGATTGGTTTATTATTTTTAATGTTTATTCAAATGTTAACATAAACAAAGGATTGGAAATCTTTTGTTATTCTTATAATTCTTAACTCAATCTAGTTGTGTGTATTTACTAGCGGAAATAAATGAGAGAAAAAAGAGATAACATTTGTAAAATCTAAACTTTCAGTCATCGAAATAATCAGTATCATAGTAAATGTGTGCATATGTAAACAACAGTTGATAAATTACAAATTTATGTAAACATCACTTATCGAATAGTCTATTCTCAATTGTCATAGTATTTATCTAGATAAGAATAGAAGTTCTGTAATGAATTGAAACAAACAACTATGATTCTAGAGTAAATATGCAGTATTTTCAGTTAAGTAAACTATAGATAAAACTTGATTGAAGCCTTAGTCATACGAAAATTTAAACCCCCTTTGTGTATTCAAAAACAGTTTGTTCTCTCTTTAAACCTACCCTGGTAATATATGCTTATTATCCAGAGTGATTAGGTGTCAAATTATTTTCACATTATTTTATCATTATTATCCTTGTCTCCTCTTACCCCCCCCAATTCCAGTCTAGTTGACCTTTTATTTTTATATATAAATATTCTTAACAAGTATATGTGTGATCAGATTGTTCGAAATGTATTGCGCTAATATATCACATAGTTCTGATAATCTTCGTCTTCTCATTACATTATCGAAATTTATCAAAGGGACTAATTGCTTTAAAACTTGATTGTAATGAAAATGAATATTCAACTTGTTTAGATAGAATTTGAGTGTATCCCAACAGAAATCTGTAAACCATTGAACACAATTCACTTGATGTTGCTTACTTGTATCTTCCTATTGATAGCAATATCAATATAAATAAGCTTCAATACATAGTTCAGCCTAATCCTTCTGATGATACCTGCTGTTCATTTACCACTATATTTAATCCTTTAAACCAATAATTTCCCCTGGGTTATAATAAATTACTCGTAATTAAGTAACAATAAATGCCGAGAATCCGTTTGAATAAGTTAGGCGTTTACTACTTTTCGAAACTCAGTCAACTGTTCATATACCCCTTGTAAATAATATTCGGTTTCAGGGGTCATTAATTTTTACACCTTTAACCATGTAACAAATCAGTATTATTTTATAATCGTATGCTTTACATCATGTACCGACCCTATTTTAGCAACCAATGAAGACCAGGAAGAACTGAGTAACCGTTTCATCTTGATATGGGATTCCTCAGCAATGAGCACTCGTAATCCCACTAGGTATCGAACCAAGGATAGTCAGATCTGTCAAACAGTTCTTAACCTTTATACCACTCAGTCGACATCTAATAGTTTACATTTATAACTTCGGTCAGTTCATGATATTTTGCAACCATTTTCCAGAGTCAATGGAAATTAAATGACTAACCCATATAACGTATGATTGCTGTTTTATGTAACAGTTAAAAGTTTAAAGTTTATCTGGGCTTCACACCTGCTATACACTAACTGAAATTGTATAATTTAATTATTAAAACAACAGTGGGTTAGTGTTATGTAAACACAGAAGACAAATAAGTTATTATAAGCAAAGATGGATAGTGGCTAGCAGTGGAATCCAGGACGTGTGTTTCATCCTATTTGAGACTCGTCAGCTGGATGTGCCTGCATCGCTTCAAACGCCATCGCGTTATCCACTCAGCTACTGGATCC
Source organism: Schistosoma mansoni (assembly GCF_000237925.1). NCBI lineage: Eukaryota > Metazoa > Platyhelminthes > Trematoda > Strigeidida > Schistosomatidae > Schistosoma > Schistosoma mansoni. Next base: position 20,010,299 of record NC_031496.1, read on the forward strand.
ATCTTTGCTTACAATGTTTGTGAATTAAGGCTATATCGAGGCAATACGCACAGTATGCACATATGCCAATAAGAGACTGACCAACTGCAGTCCTAAATATCAATGGGAAGATTCAAACAAACAATACTAAGTGAATTCAAATAATTTATTATTTTTATGACACTACATTTTTGTTTAAACATCTTAATAAAATAATTAGCTAACCTAAAGAATCATTCCTAACCTTGAATATATTAACTATAATTTCGTTACTGGATATTATCCTCATGTAAAGTTCAATCACTCGACAGAGTAGTTAACATAAAACTCTATTTATAGAATACTGTACATTCAGTTAGTCAATTCATTAGTATTTGATATTTATTAGAGTAAATGTAATTCAAAATAAATTAAAAAAAGTTTATCGCAAGGGGGTTTTGTGGAGATTTTAGTAATTTTTTATGCCGGATGCCAGCTCAGTGGTCTATTGGTTAAGTGCTCTAGCGTGAGACTAGTAGGTCCTGGGTTCGAATCCCGGGAGGCGGGATCGTGGATGCGCACTGCTGAGGAGTCCCACTACAGGACGAAACGGTCATCTAGTGCTTCCATGTTTTTCATGGTGGTCTAGCTTCAATTGACTCATGATCTTACCTATATTAAAAAAGGTTTAATTCATCAGATTAGTAACTAATCAAAAGTTTAAGTAAAATATGACAAAATTGACTCAAAAAAAAAGAAAAAAAATAGAATGTCTTTTTTGATTTTATTCATTCTGTAAATGTATAACACCTTTATCCAATATGAACTATTGTTTTATTCTTTACATTATTCTTGTCAATCAATCTAAACTAGTCAACTTCATGACTGATTTGTTCAATATAGAAAATATTGTTCTTTTCTTTTCTTTTTTTCTTTTTTTTGTTTTCTAATTATTCACCATAATCAATTCTAACTCAGATCATAATTATTTTTCATTATATGAATGTAAAATCAAAATCTAATGTATGGCATATGGACAAATACACAGAGAGAGAGAGAGAGAGAAAAAAAACAATGTTTCCATGAAAAATATAAAAATCATACATAAGCAATACATATAGATAGATACCTTTCACTAAGGGTATATACATATATCCATCTCTTTTTCTTTTAGTTAGTTAATTTGATAAACAGATGTTTTTTTCAATACAGTAATTATGGATTATAATATGTCCCAATATTATTTTTGTTGATTATTTCTCTTTTTTTTTGTGTGTGTGTGTATTAAGCGATTTAATTAAATTGACTTTTTAATAATTTATTTGAATTCATTGTTTTTATTAGGTTATTTCTATAAAATATGAATTATAGAAATGCAGAAAGCAATTAATTAGTCAGATATTAATTTATACATCTAAGAAATATTAATTGGGGGGGGGAGCATCGGCTTCGTGACTTCCGAAGGATCTCGGCTTTCATCATGAGGAGTCATAAGTGTTCCTTCAACTCCTAGGGCAGAGTTTAAATGGTTTGAATGGTTATTTCTGGTTAGTCTTTTTTTAGCGAGTTAGTTTCCTACGGGATGGGGTCGCTAACCCCATGTCTAACCCTCCTCCTTTACCCTGGCTTGGGACCGGCAATAACACTAGAAGAGCTACAGGCGGAGTTAGAAATATTAATATCGTAATAACATAAGAACAAAAATATTTTTTAAATTTCAAACGAAGAACTTAAGTAAATGATTTTATGAAAACTTGTGTAAATATTCGGTGTTTCATTTGATCTATTCAACATATAAAGTTATTTCAAGCAATGTGTTCATTTTGAAGAACTGGTTTAATGATTAAAGTATTCAGATTTCTATCAAGTCCAAGTTCAAACTTTGATTCATCTAGCTAGTTTTCAAAAGTCTGATATAATTGTGACACAAAGTTAATTACATAAACTTTTATGTGGTAAATGGGTTTTCTTAAGGTTAAATTAGTCGTTAACTAAGCTGAAAGAATTTTGTGAAGTTAAGTTTGATTTACATTTTGTATTTGTCACAGATTAACCTTATATGGGGTATTATTGAAAGCCCGAAACCACTGAGCAGTTATTCTATCCTAGTATAGGACACTCCAGTAGCATACATCTACAGACTAATGGTTCTAATAGTTAAGTGTTCACTGCAAAACTAGAAGGTCCTGTCCAACCAATGGAAGGTAACCTTGATATCGAAATATACAACAATAATTGGTCTGTACTAAGTATGACGGTGCCCTAACATTTGACGGAGAGTGAATATGTGCTAGGGTTGTAGATGCTCATTACTAAGGAGTCCGACGTTAGGATGAAACAGCTGTCCAATACTTCCTCGTTTTCTACGATAATCTAAGCGAAACCCATCAGCTATATGAAATGTCGAATCCACTCATCCCAACAACACGATGCAATAATAAAAAATTGTTTAATATCAATTTTGACTTTCAATTTTATTATGTAAAGACAATCACTCAGTGATAGCTATTTAAAATTAGATTATAGAATATATGGATTATTTCCCTTCTGCATAATAGTCAAATTTATTATAGTTAGGCAACATAGAATGCAGTGGATTCCAATCATATACAGTCAGTACTTGTTAGATTCTAAAGTAGTTTCTTCTTTGTTACTTCTATTCATACCCTTAATACGCCTAACCACCTTCATGTATTATTTAGCTTGATATAGATATTAAAATTTTCCTCTGAGTGTTTGTTTAAAATCAGGGATTAGGTGCAAAGTAATAATATTAGTTTCCGTTAAGTAGTTAATCAGACTAAATGTTACTTTTAGAATAGTCATTCTATCAGTCGATTATCTCTACATATATTATACTGATTTGGAGCTAATTTGAAACATCTTATAATAAGTTTCTAACCAGAAAGTATTACTGTTTCGTGACTCTCAACTAGAAAGCCTGTCTTCTCATAGATTTCAAACCAATATATATATATATATATATATATATATATATATATAAGCTTGTCCAAAACTATAGTATTTTCCTATGATTCTTACGTATCTTGATAGTTTTGTATTCTTTATACTATTTAACGCTAAAGATGATGAACAGAAATAAAATGACAGTCAGCAGTAGATGATTTCGTTCATATAAATGCTAGAAAGATCGATGCCTCATAATGATGAGACCAATTGTCTGTAGAAAGTCATCTTGATATATCCGGTGGGCATAGCGAAAAACATATCGCTAACATATTCAGCTGACCATACTGACTGTTTATTTTACGTTAGATTCATCTTTAAAGTTAAGGCTTTTCACAATTACAACTGTATAATAAATATAAAGCTAGAAATGAACACTATGTCAATAAACTATCTGTCTGTGTGTCAGTCGTTCAAACACAATATCCTGTATTTAATCATCTGTTTAGGTCAGACCCGTCAGTCCAATACACTTGCTTAGACCATCTGCTTCAGTTGAATGGATCACTCATTCAGCTATGAAATGAATTCCCACCCCCTATGAGAGAAATCATTCTGACTGTATGTCATATACTTTCAAAATGTTTAAAATTACTACGTTTCATCTATGTTGCCACCCAAATTTCAACCAGCAATGTACCATGTACATCCATTTTTACACGATCAGTTTGCCCTTATATTTCACACACTGGTGACCTAAAAATGTCTTGATCACTTGAAGACATAAAAGAAAAGTTGAACTGATTAGTTGCGGGTGTGTGTTGGTCGGTGTATTTGCAAGTATGCGTCATATATATATATATATATATATATATATATATATATATATAGGGATGGGCGTTTTATGTCATTTCTTCACTCATTTTACCCTTTTCTTCACAATGATTTCAAAGTGTTAACAAATGTTCTCTTTTTTGATTTCCACTAAATGAAATTTCTTTATTCATTTATTCCTGACTAATCCCAACCGGTTATTGTATACAGGATCTGGTGATAATAATAATAGTAATAATAATATTAAATGAATCAACCACCGGGGGAGCTGTTTATATCGAATGAAGAAATACATTTTAAAGACAAGAAACAGTCAGAGTAAATAACACACTAATTACTGTCAGAATATGAGAAATTAACTAAATGGAAAAAGGAAATTAACCTTGTAAAATAGCACATGTGTATATTGTTCATTCAATTGTGTAAATTCTAGTAATGAAAATAATTAGAATCATCTATCATTAAGGTCATATGAACTTACCTTTTAGTAAAAAGCTAAGTAAGTTTCTATTCAAAAGGAAATTAGATGTTCAATCCTTAAACATTGTCAAAGGGTTAGAGTGATTATGTTTTGAAAAAAAAGTAACATAAATTCATTGGACTGATGGTGATTGAGTTTCCTGTAGAAAAATAATTCAATGACACTTTCCTTCCTTTCTATTTCTCAGTTTCATGAATTATTAAGTCATCTTGGGTTATAAGAAAGCTGATCAGTGATAATAACGGTTACAGTTGTTGTAGCAGTACAATCGTTCGTAAAAGTATATTATACTACACTGAAAACCTTTGGTGACTCATTAGCCAACCAGGAAAGTGTTTTGTTATAAAATAATTATTAGTGATAGAGGACTTATGGAGATAGCATTATTTTCACCGTTGAATTCTTGAGTTGATCTTAGCTGGATCACTACTGAAAACCTGGAAGTACTGAACAACCATTTCGTTCTAGTACATGACTCATCAACAGTGAACATCCACGACCTCATACACGGGAATCAAACCTCTTGTCTGACGTACGAACGCCTAACCTCTCAACTACTGAGCCGGCATCTATTTAAGATTTGACTCCCGGAGTTTTAATTTCAAACAGTGACAAGTAGAGTTCAATTCATTTCGTGTGTGGGACAGTCATTCACCGAAGGCAGTGTATGAAGAGTTGTGTAAGATTGTGGATTGATTGAAGTCAAACATTAACACCATCAGATGCCGGGTCAGTGGTTTAGAGGTTAACCATTATCATGAGACAGCGAAATTCACGTGTTTGATTCTCGTGTGTTTGTTCATGGGGTGCGCATTGATGAGGAGTCTCATACTGGGACGAAACGGTTGTTCAGTGCTCCCAGGTTTTCAATGGTAGTCCAGACAAGATTAGTTCGTAATTTCAACTGTGAAAATATCAGATACATAGCAACGAAAAGTAATAAGATTACAGTGGAACAATAGTTCCGATTTGATTAATTAACCATTGCTTGTTAAATTATTCACTATAATGGGATAAAAAGGCTAAGTTTATACATAAGAGGTCGGGCTAGTGTTGTAAGTTAGGTTTATAACCCTACAGCGTTTTCGTCACCTATTAATGTCAGTTGGAATGCAATGAAGGTTTGCCTCTCTATTGTTTATAAAACTAAGAAATTAAGTAAGAGATTTAGAGTTGTAAGTTAGAGCAGAAGAATATTATTCAACTACATAAACACCCTTGACTATGCGTTGAATCCTATCAAATACTCTCACACATAGTCTGTATCAGGATCAGGCATTTTTTGTGATTTAGCTTAAGGACCATGTCATATTCGTTGTTTGGTTGCACTGTGAATACTTTGATCAAGTTAAAGCATCTTGGAAACAAAATATTACTGATTTTCATCTAGTTCATAATAACATACGAGGTATCTTTTACTGTGTATTCAATTTTGCTCAAAAGTCTGTGAGGCCCTATCTCAATCCTGATTGGTTCACTCAAGAACGTCAATATAGTATACTTTTACTGAATCATCCAAGACTATAAAGCACCGGATAAGTGTTTTACAGACGACTCTACACAGAATGTTGGCCGAAAGCTGCAGGTCTCGGAGTGAACATTATATATTCAAACTATTAAGTCCAAGTTTTATTGGTTAAAGTTTTAAGTTTAGTCAATTTATGCTAAAGTGTGGTTCTCAGTTGATTTTGTTATTTATGTTACTATCTTTAGATTAGATTGACTTAATAGGTCATAACTTTCCATGAAAACAGTTTTCAATGATGTTCAGCTGACATTAGTCATTATACTTAGAAAAAAATACAAAATATTCACACGACCCATTTAACCTAATCATAATAATTGATAGTTGAGATCATGAATCAATTGAAGCTAGACCACAATGGAAAACCTGGGAGCACTGGACGGCCGTTTAGCCCTATCATGGGACTCCTCAGCTTCAACTGATTCATGATCTCAACTATCAAAATTACTGTAATATCCACAAAACCCCTTCTGATACTAATCATATTTCTTTGTATCTTTAGAAAGTTATATTTTGATTCATCAGAAGGTAGCTATGTTTAGTGAAATATTTCACTTAGAAAAATAAGTTAATAATAGTCAACCATCATATTAAATGTCCAGAACTTCATGTGATATATTATTAGCCATAGTTTAACCGAATTTGAACTAACCACCATTTGCTCAAGTGAATGTAACCTTCTTAATCTATCTGGTTATAGTTAATTTTGTTCACAGATTACAAATACTTAAAACTAAAGCATCTGTATAAAACATGTTGCTCCCAAATGCCCTGGTACGGTCGACGGTGGGGAGAGTCAGCTCTCCCTCTCGAAATGCTCTCATATGGCCACGCGTATACGGCCACTATCAGGGAAGTCCTACTCACTGCCTTCTTGTGGCAGGGGTGTTGTTTACGAAATTGAGAGGACGAAAGATAAATATCCGGCTCTTTAACCAGGTTCATCAAGACTACACAGGATCATTTTCATTCTAATCTAAAATGGTCAAGATAAAAAGAAATATATAGTCTAGGGATGAATATGTATCTTATCAAATGTTTACCTTAATGAATTGGTAACAGGTCCAAAAATAATATCGAATATTGTTCATGAACCACTTCATACAGTTAAATGAAATTCTAAGGATAAATTTTGTCTCATATTTTGATAATGTCCCATATATCATTTAGTTACTGGACCATATATTCATATGCTTTCGACACAATTATATTACTTCTACTATGTAATCAAAAAATCTTCTTGTTGTCATGACGAAAATATTGTATAGACCATTTGATAATTACATCTAAATAAACTAACAAATGAATAGTTTGTTTATGACGTAGAAGATAAATATTAAAATTGGAAAACGTGTTCAATGTTTATTTCTTGTTTGAAAAAAAAACGATTATTTGTTGACCAACCACCCTAACCAAGCCTATAAACAGCTAAGTATTGATTAATTTATGTATATGGTTCAATTAGAAACGACTTACATGTGTTATAAAGCTAATAGGTATACTTTAATTGTTGTGATGTTTGTTGTTTTATTGAAATGATCCTTTTCTCAAATAAATGTTTTCAGTAGTTTTGATGAACTTTCTGATTCAAATTATTTTACTAAATGATGTTCAATAATATTCAGTGTTGATCATAACGATTATTTGAAGATAGCTTTTATTATGTAGTTGACATCAGTTGAAAAATAAATGAAAATAAGAAAAAAAACTCGAGAGTTGATTCATTTTAATGGTATGACTTCTTAGTAGTGTAGAAGTTGAACTTCATTAATCATAACTTTTTGTTGGAATTTGGGGGATTTCTTTTTGGTAGTGAGTGCTCAGTTAGTAGGTTGGAGATTGTTAAAATTTAAGGTTACGATGATCAGTCATGTCAGCAGAGAAAAAAGACCATCATCTATGGTGTTAGATGATGATCAGTTTATATCACAAACGAATTGGATTTAGAAATATTGACTAGTCATTTTCAAGTTAGCAGTCTAAAATACTATCTTCACCTTGACATTAAAAAGTCTTCAGTTTGGTGCAGTAAGGGTTGTGAATAGCCACTAATAAGTGTTCTCAAACCAGGACAGAACAGTTGTTTAGTGTCCGTGGTATTCAATATTTGCTTACATGATATCAGCCTGCTACAAAAACTATCTTTAAGTATGACTTTTGCATAAGACATCTAGCTAGATACAACAATATTTGTTAGGCTTATGAATATCGTATTGTAAATGGAATGAAATAATCGCTTTCTTTCTTCTGGATTACAAATAATTTATATATAGCTACATACACAATATGAGAACATGAACAGAAATGCATAGATTTAACTAACCGTACTTCGTTTAGGGTACATAAAGGAAGAATAACATTCTTAAGTTGAGAAAGAAGTGTTATATGTTCATGATTTAGTAGGAACCAATTAAACATTAATTTTGATTCATAAATAACTTATTATTTACTTCTCATTGTGTCGGACTGCTTGCTTAAAAACTGATAAGATTATTTGACTGTTCAAACAGAGGTAGGTTAAGTGGAGTGTAAATTCATAACTTATTGGTTAATAGCCGAGTGTTATAACCACCAAGTCATGCATCAATACATTAAGCTACTTTATGAACAGACTACCATGGATTATTGAGAATGCCTTACCAAACTGCTATGGGAAAACAAGTTTGTAAACAGATAAAAAAAATGGTATCCCTACTCATGATCTCAAAACTTTCGAAATGACATCTCGACACACTGCGATTAATGATATGTTTCGTACTTGTTTGGATTCATCGACTGAGGATATGCTGCCAGACCTTGAACAAACTAGTGGGTATTATTCCGTACTGTCAGACAACGTCTTCATTCACTGAGTCATAATTATTATTTATAAAAACATAGTATACAAATTGTAGACTAAATTTAATTTGTACTTTTTCTGTCGATCGTCTAGTCATAGTAATAACCGTAATAATAACAATGCAATAGTTAAACAAGAAAGATCAGTGTTCAAACGGTGTATTACCTAATTGCCATATATTAGTGATCATAAATCATACATAGTCAAGTAAAAAAGATGGAAAATCAATATATTTTATTGATTATCCATGCTTATACATGTACTTTTAGACAAAAAGCATTTTTTCTTGTCACCTTTTGATGTATTGTAATATTTCTCGCTACGAGTTAATCTACTCCAATCTTCAAGAATATATAATAATCTCAAACGGAAATATTTCCGAAATCATTGAAGTTAATCATTCGCTATTTGAAAATAGGTTTTAAGGAAGTTCGATGTTCGATATAACTCCGCCTGTAGGCCTTCTAGAGTTACTGTTGGTACCAAGACCAGGTAAAATAGGAGGGGTGAGCATTGGGTCAGCAACCCCATCTCGTAGAAAACAATCTTGCTAGAAGACGCCAACCAGATTTAACAAATTAAACTATTTAAGCTCTGACCTGGAGATGGAGGAAGAATTATTACGCCTCATGATGAAAGCCGAGATTCTTCAGAAGTCACGAGGCCAATGCCCCTTTTAAAAACCAGAGCAACAATTTTTATAGGTACATGGAACGTCCGGACAATTTGGAAGACCGGGAGAAACAATCAAGTAGCAACGGAAATGAGGAGATACAGCTTGACAGTATACGAAACCAGCGAAACCTATTGGACCCAAACTGGACAGCAAACACTAAATACGGGAGAGATGCTGTTATACTCTGGTCACGAAGAAGAAAATTCTCCACACACTGAAAGAGTTGCTCTGATGCTGTGCAAAGAAACACGAAATGCACCCGTGGGATGGGAATCTCACGGATCCAGAATGATCAAAGCATCATTCAAAACAAAGAAGGAAGGGATTACGATAAATGTTATCCAGTGTTATGCACCCACCAATGATAGCAAGGACGACAATAAAGATCAGTTCTACTCGAGACTGTCAGCAATCATAGCGAATTTCCCAAGAAAGGAACTCACCATCCTGATGGTAGGTCTAAACGCCAAAGTCAGAATGGACAACACCGGATATGAAGATATCATGGGACGACATGGACTTGGAGAGAGAAACGAGAATGGTGACAGATTTGCAAATCTGTATGCATTCAACAAATTGTTTATAGGTTGCACAATATTTACCCACAAACGCATACACAAAGCTACATGAATCTCTCTGGACCACATCACAGAGAACCAGATAGATCATATTTGTATCAACAAACAATTCCGAAGGACAATGGAAGATGTGAGAATCAGAAGAGGATTTGGCAGAGCTTCAGATCACCACCTGGTTGTGGCCGAGATGAAAACGAAGCTAGAGAAACACTGGACAACTGGGAGAACAACATTACAAAGATTCAATACAGCCTTCCTTTGAGATACTAACAAACTCAACCAATTCAAGATAACTGTCAACAACAGGTTCCAAGCTTTATAAGATCTACTGAAAAAACAAGAAACTACGATGCAGGACAACTGGAAAGGGATCAAAGAAGCACTAGCTTTAACGTGTCAGGAGGTGCTGAGCTTCAAGAAGCATCATCATAAGGAATGGATCTCTATGGGAATCCTGGACAAGATTCAAGAAAGGAAGAACAAGAAACTAGCAACTAACAACAGTGGGACACATGCAGAGAAAGTCAAAGCACAAGCAGACTACGCAGAAGCAAACAAGGAAGTGAAGAAAAGCATTAAAGCCGAAAAGCAGAAATACATGGGAGTACTAGCAATGACGGCGGAAAAAGCTGCAAGTGAAGGGAATATGAGACAACTATATGATACAACGAAGAAACTGGCATGGAGATATAGCAAACCAGAGAGGCCTGTCAAGGACAAAGAAGGAAAGACAATCATGGAGGTTCAAGAACGGAGGAAGAGATGGGTAGAATACTTCGACGAACTGTTGAATAGACCATCTCCGTTGAATCCACCGGAAATTGAAGCAACACACACAGACCTTCCCACAGCTGTCACTCCACCAACGATCGATGAAATCAAGATGGCCTGTCATCAGACAAATCAAGAATGGGAAACCAGCAGGACCTAACATTATACCAGCTGAAGCATTGAAGTCAGAAATTGAAGTTACTGCAAGCATGCTTCACCTTCTATTCAAGAAGATTTGGGAAGAGGAACAATTGCCAACGGACTAGAAAGAAGGATAACTCATCAAGATATCAATGAAAGGAGATCTGAGCAAATGTGAGAACTACAGAGGCATCATACTACTGTCAGTACCAGGAAAATTGCTCATCAGAGTGTTGCTGAACCGGATGAAAGACGCAGTAGACGCCTAAGTTTGAGATCAACAGACTGGACTTCGTAAGGATTGGTCGTGCACATACCCAATTGTGACACTACAGATCTTAGTTGAGCAATCATTTGAGTGGAACTTGTTACTATACATTAACGTCATTGACTATGAGAAGGCGTTTGACAGTGTGGACAGAAGAACATAATGGGAACTTCTTCGACATTATGGAGTTCCTGAGAAGATCTTCAACATCATCCGGAATTCATATGACGGACTACAGTGCAAAGTGATGCATGGAGGACATCTGACAGATGCATTCCAAGTGAAGACCGATGTCAGACAAGGCTGCTTAAAAGAAATCCACAAAGAAAACAGATTATCTGTTTATTTATCATTTTTCAACAATGGTTAACTGATATTAAGTTATACTATTGAAAATCAATATTATTATTGGTCTTACATGTTTAACTACGAATTCATTATCGAAAAAAGAAACATAATTCGAAACTCAAATAAATTGACAAGAGTTTTTTTTTAAAAATGATTTTCGTAATTTGTTTGTTTATCTTTGATATACAACGAACAAATAAATAAATAATTAATTAATTCAAATGGAGGATGGAAAGTCTTCATGAAATATTTGAATTAATTAGACTAAACTCCATCCTTACCCCTCCCCCCCAAGTGTGGAAAACAGAGTCAATGTTCAACCATTCAATCAATCATTCAGGTCATCTTATTATATTTTGATAGATTAATGTATAATAAACAGATGTATAGAAATATATATTCATGGATAATGAAGAAAAGAAATGAATCAACTGACTTAACACAAACTGTAATACAGTATGCATTTTTAATGAGTTTTTTATTGAGAAAAAAAACCGTTGTAGAAAACAGCTGGTTCCATGTACATTGGTTTGGAAGTACACTTTAATCTGATCTACACCCATGACTAAAACCAGCTTTCATATTTATTCCTTGCAATCACTTACATATATAATTATGGAGTATTGATAAAAGATTAGATTTGCGTCAGTAAATGTTTCTTTTCAAAGTTTATCAAAGGAAAAGTTATCGGTTGGTCTAAATGAAATTATAATTTGTGATAAAGTCATCTTATTAATTAACTGAAGCAAAGAATTAATCGCTATAAGATTATAACCTATTGACACAATGTTATCTGTTCTATCTTAGGATAAAACATCTCATTTAGGCTCGTGATAGGAACCTTTCTTTTATAAATAAACCCAGTATGCAATCCACTATAGATGTTATGAAAATTAACGTTTTTCGCGAGTAAACAAATTCATTAAACGTATTTTTACTTCAATATATTCAAAAGTAGGATTTTTTTAGTGCGGAATTGTGACCTGTAGAGTCAACCAAGACAGAGTTGATATCATCGGTAAAATAAGAGAAAACTGAAGGATATAAACCTACTAATTGATCAAGTATCTCACGAATTTCATCCTCATCAATCTAAGTTACTCTAATTAAAGCGTAATTGTGCTTGTGAATTAATCATTACTACTGTGGTGTATGCTAGTTATGTTGACAGACATAAGTAGTATGTAACACCAATCAAAAGTTGAATGGCTGACAGAAAGCTAAGAAGATTGAATTAAAGAAAAAAGAAAAGGAAGTAGAAAGGAATTGTGAAGTGGGAGAGTTATACAAAATGTGAACAACAATTGATGGATGATTTGTAAATAAAGTATTTAATGTATGGTTCTCATATTTTTCCATGATATTCTGTAGTTTTGTATGAAACAATAGGTTGGTTACCTCCACTTTGGGGTTCGTTTGCTACACTAATAACAATAATAATATCAGTATGAGGATTTTTGGAGATTGTAGTATTTTCACAGTTGAATTCACGAGTGCTATACTAGAACGAAACGGCTGTCCGGTGCTTCCAGGCTTTCAATGGTGTTCTAGCTGAGATCGATTCGTGAATCCAACTGTGAAAATATTATTATTACAGCTTACATGATACATTTATTTTAATTCTTCGTTTGGTTTATGTTATAAAACTTTAGATATTAGTATATTTTAGATTGATCAATGTATTTTTCGCTATTTTGAGCACGATAAATATATGTCTCCCTCTGGTAATATAATATATAAGTTATCCGTTGTATATGCAACATAATTTGCCTTACTTACGCCTGTTACTCCCAATGGAGCATAGGCCGCCGACCAGCTTTCTCCAACCCACTCTGTCCTGGGCCTTCTTTTCTAGTTCCATCCAGTTCTTGTTCATTCTTCTCATGTCTGTCTCTATTTCTCGGCGTAATGTGTTCTTTGGTCTTCCTCTTCTCCTTAGTAACAGGATAGTATAGTTTGTACGATTTCCTACCTGATTTAAGTGTTTCTTTATCTCTCTTATTATTGTTAAATAGATGAGACTAATACTAAAATATTAATTCGATACGGTTGTTCATACTAAATTTAGTTGACATTATGTAAGTAAATGAAATTTTTGATGTCTGCATATATACTGAATACGTACACTGATAAGCATTAAGAGTCATGTTTTCTTAAACAAGTGATTATTATGTCTAGAGATCATCAAAATTGGTGTTAAATAGTTTTTAATCTGAAGTTAATGCAAAAGGTTGGATAAAACAGAATACAGTAAGTAAATTATGTCTCGGTAAATACACACACACACACACACACACCATCAATATCAACTTTTCTTTTAAGATAATTGTTAAGATGTTAACCAAAACATTTAATAGAGTATAGATTTGAATTTAACGAATATCTTACATAACGGATAAACAGGATTAAATCATAATCAAATCATAGAAACTTTGCCTAGTTATCAAAGAGAATATAAGATATTGTGTTGTTGTTAATCAAACTACTTATCTAACGAAATAACTGGAAATCATAGGATGACTCTAATTTTATCCAGGGGTGGCCAGTCTAAACCTACTCCTAAACAACATCTCTCAGTAAAGTTGGATATTGGTTACCAATAAAATATAGGGTGTGTTTCATCCTGTTTGGGACTTGTCAGCTGGATATAACTTCATTTCGACACTGATATTCAAAGTACAAATCAAAGTTAATGTTTTTCACTTCATACGCTCAGGTCGTTATCCACTGAGCTACTAAATCTAAATAGCCACTAACTTGAACATCAAGATGAAGATAACCGAAGTAGATCGATCGATTGCAGCACTTAACATTAGCAGTAAGAATGTACAAAGATAAAGGATAATTCTTTTTTTTCTAAACAAAATAAGATTATGATCACGAAGGCTATGTTAATCACTTACAGTTAACTTTTAATGAGGGATCGATAGAAACTATTACTTTGAATCAGTAAATTTGATTTGAAACCCGTGAAGCTTATCTGTTAGGTTCCAGTAAATACTGTGAAATAATAGTCCATGAACTTTTTAATAGCAAAGAATGGTTACCTGATGTGAGAAACAGTGACTCGTCATGACTGATTAACATGAACAAACTTGTTTTGTTTTTTTAACACTCTTCTGTATGTATTTTCTGCAACCTCAAATAAATTTATACTTATTTATTTCGCTCTATATCTCAGACGAAGAAATCAATCCATATCACTGCTCCGCGGTTAGGAATATTACATTAAGGGTCTTTGGACCATGACTAATTTTCTATATTGAACTAAATAGACTCATTTTTCGATCAATTGATATCAGAGTAAAATGATACATTGGGAAATTGATAAATTATGAATTAAGAGATACTCAAACAACAAACAAAATCTCGTTATATACTCTCATGAAGTTTAAAATGATCCATAAGGTGAAATGTTATTGATAATACTGTACAAAAGAATATTCATAGCAGTTGATCTACAAATTAACTCAAATGTACATTGCATATAAATCACTTCAGTGTTGATAAATGCCAACTAACAAATGTATTTTAGTAATATTCCTAAATTCACTTACTAAATTGTTTCTTAAAAATGTATTTGAAACTTAACTATTCATTAGTCTAAATGTACAACATTAGGACCTATTGTGAATTTAATGGAAAGATTAATTCATCCATATATAGGAGATTTATACACTTGTGTTTTTCTTCTTAAGAATGATTAATCAACTCAAAAGTTTCCCAAATCCCAATTCCATACAAGTTGTTTAGGGTACAGTTGCATCATTAACAGTTCACTAACTACACACACATACATGCACGCACAAATGCATATAAGCGCACTACATCGTTTGTGTTTTGTTTATTTAGTAAAGGAAGTTCAAATACAGAAACAATGTTCATATTATAAACGTACTTCCTGTTTATTTGTTTTTACATAAGACAAATATTAGATTATTGGATTTAGAAAAGAGAAAAAATGTACTTGTTATGATCTATTAAAGGACACAATCAACATAATTATCATCATCGTCATCATTATGATAGATAGCAACCAGTTGTGATCCGAAACACAACTAACAAACGAGTGCGTGTGAGAGCAAGTCTGAATTTGAATCACGTGATTTAACTAAGTTCAAGTGGACATATATATATAATTCGCTGTAGTTGTCCTGACCATATTTTAAATATTTCAACAGGTTAAAACTTGTCATCACTATTAAATGTGTCAATATCGTAATTTTGAGCTCACAGCCTGTCAAATATAATCAGTTTGAACTATAAAAATTAAAGACTATTATAAATTTCGTTATAATCATCAAGTTAATAGGTTAAAAAAATTTTGTCGATACATTTGAAATTAGATCGAGTTTCATTGAGGATTGACGTCCAAATAGTTTTCCTAAAATTCTAGCTAGAGATTACAACCTTTGTAATGAACGAATTTGGAACTAATACATCATTAATAACATTGAATTAAGTGATTTATATTGAACAAATATATCACTAGGATCCCCATTCTGTACTTTGAAGATATCATATTTTATGCAAGACCTAAAGATCATGACTAATTGTATTCCACGTCGTTAAACATTTGTGTTCTTTCATCTTTACATATTAATATCGAAAGGCTGTTCAATACACTATGATATCAAATTGTCATGAAATCTTTCTTGATTTGTTAGTCGTTTAGATAAAAAAAGGTTTATGAATTCTTTACAAAATCACTACTCACATGCTCAATGTTACTCATAGCTGATTAACTACCGATCCATGCAGTTGTAATGTTAGTAGATATTTCTTTGTGAATCAGTGAATTCATAACTAACGAGTGTACACAAATTAATCAAACTTTCTAGAGAATCTTAGGAAACAACTTCGATAGTATATCTAAGACATTGTTCATATCATCTAATAGTAGGAATATAATTTTCGTAATTAAATAAATATATTTATATCATCTGTGTATTAACACGAACTAAATCACTAAGAGTTTCATTTCATTCTTGTATAACCACATCAAATTCAATGAAGCTTTTTAATGAAAGTACTGTATAAGTAGTAAGGAAACCATTCAAGTCACTCTAGCAACATGATTATAATTTACAATCTTATTGTTTTCATTAGAATTGTGGTTTACCTGTTTCCTTGTATGTATGTGTATTTAATTTGATGTTAAATTGTTTTTTTTTAAAACAAATTTCTATATCGTCTAGTCAAACATAACAATTTTTAAACATGAATATATCAATGTGTAGAAACAATTCAACGTCAGTAATAAGTTTTCATTATTATCTCCGGTTGTTATTGTTGTTATCATTAAAAAAATGTTTTAAGTATGTAGAATATAACCACTGATGTGGGAAGCGTAATAATAATAATGGTAGTAGTAGAGAATATACACCTGTCTAATTATTGTTTCAACTGTTGTTGCCACGGCAACCAGGTGGAGAAAATAATAACTTTGAATATATAACAGTTTATTTTTGAATTGTTTATTTAATAAATACTCTTCTTAATTTTAAATACATATGTGCTAGATGATTGAAGAGGGTTAAAGAGAAAAGACTACATTACGTGGGGTCCAGTTTTAGGATACTAATCAGTAGAACGTATTTTGAACTTTTTTTGAATCTAATTATCCACAAGATCGTTTTCATACACAGGAAAACTATTTTACTAAATAAATAAATGTAAATCCGTAAATGTGGGTGAATTATATTTATTCGTATTCGTCACAAGTTAGTAATGAGCAAGATTTGTTTCTTGTTCAATGCCCAGTATAAATCTTTTAGTTGTATGCAGTATACTTCACTGTTAGAAAAGAATAATTAGTCAGTAACTTTTGGGTCTTCAATTTGTTCATGATTAACATATTAGTTTTTATGTAATATTCAAGGTGAAAAGTGTGTGACAACTATGATTGTAAATTGAGAGATGACCGATGATATTCATTGTGGATTAATTCCACACTAAAGGACAATAATTGTGTATATTTCTAATCGTTTCGATTATCCGGTTGTTGATATTTGACAAAATTTTGATCAATCTTAATTTGTGTATGTGTATCTTGCATAAATTGTCTTGATATACCCATTATAGCACAAATTAGTAGAGAACAGATAAAATTTTGGCTAGCATTGTGATTCAGGATGTGAGTTTCGTCCTATATTTGACTCATTTGCAGCCAAAGATGCTGGGTTTAGTATATTCAACTGACGAGTCTCGAATAATAATTGTTCCGTTTATTTTTTATCTACTGTGAAGATCAAATGAAAACTATTTGTATATACAACTGCAAAAATATCTAAGTACAATAATTATCGATTCGATTCAATTCAAAAATGAAATATTCTTATTAAGGCAACTTTTATGAAATGGTAATGACTTGCTTTGAAATGTATATTTAAAAATGTAATCCAGATAGATGTTTTGTCAAGTTTATTTAGCTGGAAGTGTGGACAGATAGTCACTGATAAAATAACGATTCGAGTTGATTTTATTATGAACTAAAAAAATCAAAGCTCAGTACATTATCTGGATTGAATGAAAGCTTTAAATACTCACTAGTTTTCTAGCTGATATCAGTTCTCGATGAAAATTGATTACATCTCAGTCCTACAGGAGGTCGGTCGCGGCCCGAATAGCTCAGTGGTAACGTCTCTGACTGTGAGTGACACGGGATCGAATCCGACAGGGAGCACCAGTTCCCTCAAGATTACAGGTACACCTTGCTGACGAGTGCCAAGTATCACGAAACCCGGGTCCAGGGTTTCCTGTTGACCACCTTCAACCACCATCTTATCTCAATGAGTTCCGTACTTGGATGAAACAGATGTTTAGTTGTCTAACTAAAGTTAATCCATAATGTGAAGCTTGAAATAATAAATATATTAGAAAAAAAATGCCCGTAGCAACTCTAATTGTTATGATTAATTTGGAGTCTTCAGTCAGATAGTAATAAGATGTACTAAGTTGATAGGGTGTCACGATGTTATTTATTACATCATTTGTTAACTCAATACAATCCATCAGTGAAATTTATGCAGCTTTACGCAATCGTCTAAAAGCAGATCGTTTAGGTCAACAGTTTCAAATGTACAGATTAATAACCGTGATAAAAATCCCTATACATTCGACTAAAAAGTCAGTTTGGTTATTCAAGTTAAGGAAAGAAATGGTGTTTTGTTTTATCAGCTTGACTAAGAATATTTTCAGAATTCTTTCACTGAAACTTAATTAATTATTTTTATCAGTATTAATTGTTCTTAATCATATTTGAAGAAGCTAATTCCATAAAAGATGTAAACTGTCAAATATCACCTTACATATGATTAAAGAGTGTTGTATTTGACAAGTAGTCTGACAAGTGTACATCATTTGCTATGGTTGTTACTTTCAGTCAACCAAGTTTAGAATAAAGTATTCTACAACGGCTATGAAATGATAAATTCCGATTTACTGGTCTTAACATGCCGTATTCACCAAATAATTTAAGTCATAAGTTCAATTCTATTTATGAATACTGTTATACAATGACTGATGAAGAGTGGGATACTATGACGAAAGAAATTTATTTTGCCTTATGGTTTACAATATTTCTTTATCTAACTTGTATGTTTAACGAAAAACATGATCAAATGTCATGATCATATTAAATATTTGTCAAAATATTACATACATTGACACACACATATATAGACATAGAGATTCCAAATAGACTACTATACCTTTACATAAATATTTTGGAACATATGTTTTTATAATTTAAATTTTATATTATCGACTTTATCTATCTGGAAATTATAACTTCACTTTTCTTCTATCTTGTTATGATATGATCTTCTTCTTTGATCATTTTATGGTGGTATGAACATGATTGTCTCGACACAGAAACTATTAATCATATTGTGGTCTACTAGTGATGACATCATTAATACCACTGACCCGTATAATTTGGACACATTAAATCTTACTGTTAGGTATATCTACAACTTTCTTTTGGGTATAATCAGTTGATCATTATAAGTAAACATATATAATATAACATAGACAAATACATAAATACTCAAAGTATATAACGCATTATTTTATTGTAATTAATATGAAATATGAACATCGAATAAGAACATACAAAAGCATTTTGTTGGCAGTATTTATTTGTTTCTACTTTTGTATATTTATGTGTGTATGTGTGTATATGCTGGTAATTTGACAACCAACAACTAAAATTTGGTACAGTTGTTTCTGGCTAGATTGTTTATTCACTAGGATAAATAAATGGATTATCCATATGTCGTCAGCTGATAATTGATTAACGGTTGATTTAATCATTCTCAGAGTTTAGTCAATTAAATAATAAATAAAGTTAGATTATTGAGCTGGATTTCAAGAGTTATCGTATTAAATTTCAGTTGACTATCATTTTTTTTTAGTGTCGGTAAATTATTGTCCTAACTATTTGCAGTACGAATTAATCACGCAATAACTTTTTGGCGTATTAATCCAGAGAGTGATTTTTTGGAGGTTTGAAATGTTAATGCTTGTTGAAACTTGACTCAATCTTACATATGGTGATCAAAAATGAAATAACGACTGAACTTATTAAATAGGATATCAACTTCATTTTGTTAGGTGAAATTTAAAGGTGATTTACTTGTTCTTATATTCACATTATAATAATAAAAATGTTATAATTTGATCAAAATCTTTACAAATCATATCATTTATTTGATTTCAATGTTACAAGTTCATTTTGAGATGATGTATTTAAAGTAACAATTTGTACTAAAAGTTAAAGGACAGCGGTGATAAATACAATTACAGATTCAGTGATTGATTCATATACTTAATATAAAAAGTAATTAATGTCATTAGATGCCAACTCAGTGGTCTAGATGTTTAAAATTTGAAAGCGTATGCATGGCCATGGATGCTCACTTCTGCGGAATTACGTACTAGGACGCTACCAGATTTTGAAGGACGGTCTAGCTAAGATCAGTTCATGAATTAAACTGTGGTAATAATAAATGTTTATCATTTGTGATTACATGTAGTTGTAAAAGAATATTAAATTAAGCAACAATATACGAATGTTTGAATATAATAACATCAAATGACCACTAGATAAATATTCTACTGAAGATATTGAATTAATAAACATCAAGGGATATGATAACTGATTGGCATATACATCAGTGTTTAAAAACAAGCATTTAAATGATCTTAGTTGTAATTATCAAATAGACAACCACCTCAGATAGTACTAGTAAAATGTAAATGTGACTGTAGATATCTTTCGTTCGTACAGCAGGCTAACTAAAGTGTATTTGATGACTGAACTTAATAATGAATTAAGATTTATAGTATGGTCTTATAACTGACAATTGTCAATGATCTATAAAATAAAGTTATACAGTCCAACCTATACAATAATCTTAAAATTTCATAGTAAAATGTAATCACAGAATAAAATATGCTGTCAATTATTAATAATTTTGGGGATAAAATAGCCTCTAAAATTTATCTTCAGTATTTCATTAATAAATTTAGGATTTGCAAGTCATAATACCAACCTGGTTTCATTTAGTTGTCACATATTTTAATTACATTATTATAAGTTTGAAAGGATCATTTTCATCCCAAAACTGCAGTCAGTTTGAGAAACACTTAAAATGCAGGAACCATGGAAGCACTCGTTGAATAACTGTTCCGCATCAGTTTGAATCTCGCTGGAATTGAGCCAGCTCCCCATAAAACCTTTCAACCTCATAGCACGATCACTGTAAGAGGTTTGTAGAGATTGTGTTCAAATGACAGTTTATACCACGAATTGACTTTAACTAGATAACCTTTTAAAAAAGGGAAGCAACTGAAAAACTATTCCATTCTAATACGGGACTTTTCACCATTAAACATCAAAGAAGTTCACAATTCTAACCATGAAGTGACAACCTACATTTGAAACAACTCATTACTAGAAAACGAAGTAACCATCTACCGCTCATCTAGTTTTCACTAGTTGTCTATATAAAGTCAGTTCGTGACATGACCTACTAAGAAGATAACTTTATCAATGATAACGTCATTGTTAAAAATTCATTGAAATCTTGAACCAATATTCAGCAAGTTATAAAAAGAGATGAGGCATTTATTCATTGTCTTATTTAACTAAGTGAGATATTTGAGAATATAGTGAAAAAGTAATGGGTCTTTTTAAATTATTAAACATAAAAACTAAAAGATGAGATTCCTATAAGAATATCAAAAATATATTGTTGGTAATGATAATGTAATAAATTACTTCTCTGCCATGTAAAGCACAAAATGAAACGTGTAAGATCCCACTCATATATCCCGTAAACATACGTGATACTCTGGTTGTCTGAAGTCTTGTCGGCTAAGCTAAAGAATACTGTCAAACCAGTAAGAGATGAGTAGTCGATTTCAAGGTCACTATGAGTTATTAATCAAGCGCATCATTTAACTAGTGATAAGGAAGGGGTTATTTTAGCAGTTGATCAAGTCATGACCAATTTATGTGGGCAAAATGTAAGGAATTACTCGTAAAAGATTGAAGTACTGAAGGAAACACTTACATGTCAATCTGTTAGGATTAGGCAACCCTTACCCAACTTCGAAAGTGTTTTATCTATTTAGAACTAACATATTCTTAGCAGATTCTTCAATTTTCCTTTCAAGATTAATATTTACTGACTGACTAAACTGTTTATTGCCTCAAGTTCGTTTTACAGTATTCTGTTAGTTTTACAACTTGTCACTTCTTAATCTGATTTCTGTAAATGACTCTTTCTAATAAGTTCTATTTTAAAAAAAGCTTGACAATGTGCAATTGTTCAAGATGATTTTTTCTCTATCTAGGTTAATAAACTGTAAGAGATATTTACACGTTTTTAGCATATCTGGATTACCAGCTTATATAATTTTCCCTAGTTATTCCAAACATCTTAGATTGTATATTATTTTGTCTTTTTACTAAATATGACAATAAACTGAATTTTGTTCAAAAAATCGATTAAATATGTGTAGATATATGTACATATCACAAATAGGTAAGCTGTAAACGATTTGAAATGAAGAACAAAACATCACCACTCCCCTCCACCACCACCACCACCCCACTTTATCCCTTTCACGTATGTATATGTATTAATCTATAGTATCATTAGCATGTTTGTTTTTTTGAAAAATTTTATTTTTAAAAAAAACGTGCTTAATCATTAAAAATCAAATCTCTATAATTTTCAATGTAATCAAAACAAAAAAAAGAATTATCTGTGATAACAATTAACCCTTACCCCTTTGCTTATTTTCACACTTATTATTTCTTTATTTATTGTTTACAAGTAGGATCTTATGTATGTTTTAATTCCCTTATAAGAAATTTGTAAAAAAAAATGAAAGTGAATTTCTCTTTCTTTCTTCTTATCAAAACACATCTCACTAGGTTAGATTTATTTCATTTATGTGTTTATACTAGAAAATGCTATGCTATGTTAAAGGTCAGGTGAAAACTAAAACAGGTATGATAACTGAACATTTTCTATATGTAATTATCCGGTACATATAGGTAATAATTTGCTTTTTCAACTTAAGAAGGGTTTAATTAGTCAACTATTATATATATATATATATATATATATATACTTAAACTCTGTAATGTATATGATGTATCAAAGTAGGTTGACGCAATTTCAAACATTTTTATGACATAATCAAGTTGAATAAGAATTAAGCGCCAAGATTGAACATGTTTCTCAACTCATTCACATGTACACGTGTTTATGTGTACGCATGTGTGTGTATGTAGCAATGACTAATTTTATTAATCCATTTGATCAAAGTATTATAAATTGTATTATAAATTGAGTGGAATTGAATCTTTCATCTCTGATATGATTATCGTAATATGAAAGGTTTATTTATTGATGATTTATTTCTTTATGGGTATATACCATCAGTATTACTAAGATAGAAAATAAACAAATAAACTCATCACCATCATGATTTTTTTCCATTAAAAATGTCTATTCTTTTTAATTGAGCCAAAAACATTTATGTTAGGTAATAAATAACTTAATAAATCTCATATCAAATACCATAGAGAATTTCACTATTTTTTTTTTAGATCAGAAGGGGTTTTGTAGAGATTTCAGTATTTTCATAGTTGAAACCATGAATCAAAAGTTGATGACTTTTTCAACTGAATTATTAACCATTGAATAGGATCAGATTGCCAGGTGAAATGTTGGATTTACTTCAAATTCATTTGCTGAAATTTTACAAATATATATTATTCCTATTTAATGTCTTACATTAACTCGGCGCCTAAATACTGTGAAACTATTCGCTCTTATTTAGACGAAAGTTCTTGTGAATTATTTACCAGCTAAAAATCAGAGCATAAAATAAAAGTTCTGTTAATCAGACAAGTAAAGCTTTACAAATTGATTTATAAAAGATTTAAATCATTGCATTAGACTCAATGTGATTTCAATTACTGAATACTAAACTTTTCTATATTAGGTGGTTGGAGGGTAGTTGACAGAAAACCCTGAACTTAGATTTCATGAGAGTTGGCACTTGTCAACTAGGTATACTCTCAAACCTGAGATAATTGATGTTCGCTGTGTGAATGGGACCCACATCTCATAGCTTTTCAGTTTGAAATGTTATCATTGAACTAATGGGTTCATAATTGACCTCCCATAAGACTGAGATTTCTGTATTGACTAATCATTGGCGAGTGACTGTACGTCTATATCATGCAACTCTGTGAAGCTTATCCGTTCAAAGAAACTATTTTTCAAGTTTTTTTAATTTGGCGAAACAATCATTGGAGTATCATATGATTCATTACTAAAATACTGACTTTATTTCAATGTATCTCGCAATTCTTTCCAAGAAGAGACACTGAAATCGGTATTTGTGTACATTTGCGGAAGTTTTAGATAGTTTTCTTTCCAGTCAAAGAAATATTGAAAACTGGGGAGAAGTGAAGTTTACCTGTTTTTATTTGCGACTCTCCATTGGTGTACACACAGAATATTAGATTGAACTGATACCTCAAGTTTTATGTATCAAATGGGATAAGATATTGAGATAAGATGGTGGTTAGAGGTGGTCAATAGGAAACCATGGACCCGGGTTTCGTGATACTTGGCACTCGTCAGCAAGGCGTACCTGTAATCTTGAGGGAACTGGTGCTCCCTGTCGGATTCGATCCCGTGTCACTCAGCTTCACAGTCAGTGACTTGATCGATAGCATTCGATCAGCACTAAGAAGGACTTGACACGCATGACATTGATCACCACCCAGTGATCAATCAATAGGGATATGATATTATTTAGTCATTATCTTAAAACTCAGTGAATCATGTATTCCAGCGTCGCCGTTCAACATCATCAGTGGGTTGCTACTTCACTGCTGACTTCACTGAATTCGTGGGTGATGGCTTGACTCAGAGACCAGTGTGGACTCAATGTTTATTTCATGGATAAACGATGTTACACACTTCAATCTTCTAATTTAATTCTATTTCGTGTGAATAAGTGTTTAGTGATTAGTCATAAATGAAGAAACTGCAATTCACTTTAGTTTTTGTCAGTTAGAATGCAGTAAGTTATTCATTCTTTGGTAGGTCTTTTTTTCTATATCACTAATTATATTCGATGATTGTGCATCTCGTATTTCCCTCCTTAATTGTAAGAATGAAGTGATTAATAAAGTTGTATGAACGACTAATAGTGCGTACATAGTTAGAACTAATCAGATAATCTGAGTATTATTTTTACACTGGTAAATTATTTGCAAACATCAGATACATCATTGTTATTATTACTATTGTTTATTCTGACCAAAAACAGCATTAATTTATTTTAATCGTTTCCATCATACATACATGCATACATACATTAACAATGGAAAATTGAGTCTGATTAAACATAAACCATAGCGGATTATGGTTTGATTGTGAAAAGATACAACTTCAGACTGTAAAATGATTAGATTAAAACTTTTTCAATGAATATAGATTGTTTTTATCTCAATGGTTGTACACAGTAGCCTTAGTAACTGAAAATACAATAATATTTGTAAGCTGAAATGAAGATGAATGATAAGAACAGTATGAAAATGTGGATCTGAATTCTGGAAAACAACAAAACATCCAGTAGAAACAATTTGATTTCCTAGACAATCTTTGCCAAATGAGTAGTCATTAGGATGAATCTGTCGAACGTCTACATTGCTTATTATTTGATTATAGTATGTTGGCCTAGTCTTATTTTACTTCCAGACATGTTTAGTAGTAAATAGCATAAACAGAAAACAGATGAACCTTTGATAAAATGTGTCTGGTCAATAATTATTCAAGGTCTAATGATAACGTGAACACAACAAAAAAGTTATTTTGGAGGATTAAGCGTGCACTAAATGATTAGTAAGTTAGCTACAGAACAGTTTATGAGTATTCAAACATTTAAGATAATCCTCGATGCCAATGTCAACTAACGTTTAATTATCCCTCAGACTTATTTGGTGAATGAGACCCTAAAACCAACTTTTTTATTCTATATAGTCGTCGCTGAAATAGTAAATATCAAATCCTCAGTGAACATCCCATGGGTCTTTGTAATTTCCACATTACTGACTGATTTCGGTTAGGCGACTATTAAAATTGGGCTGTACTCAACAGCTGGTTAATCCTAGAATGGGGTTCGTCAGTGGTGTGCATTCAGGACCCCATTGGGGATCGAACCCAGGACCTCCAGACTTCATAGTAATAAGTGCTGGTCGTGCAATGTAAAGAATTAACTAAAGTTAGAAATATAAATCACTGAGTTCCAATTTAGAAATCTGAAGGTTAAGTCCTCTCCATGAAACCTGGAAATATTATTGCTAGATTTCCGATCAGGTTGTAAAAGCATTACTGACAGGTCCCACAATATGACAAGATAGCTTTCCAATGTTTCTCGATTATCAGTGTTTGTATAAATAAAATCATTTCGGAAATCAAACTGCCTCCACAAACTCCCATAACAATTCTCGTTAATCAGTAACTGTTTTATTATCTCGTTTTTTTGAAAACCATCCCATAATACCTAGATGACGTTTATTCAATATCATATTATAAATTATAAGCATAAAATTTTTATTATACCTTGACGTTTGTATGAACGTTGTTTATTTTGAAGTTAAACTTTATTGTCGATTGAGATCAGTGATCTTGTTGAGAATGTGATAAAATCATGGATGTGCACAGGCTTATAATCGCAAAATGAGATCTCAAATTTGTGCATACAGTGTTTCTTGAATTGTAATAATTCTTCAATTCGTATCGAATTTTAATGTGTAAAAGGAGATTTTTCATTTAATATATCGTCTGTACATAACAATGGCTGTTGTTATTTGAAGACGACATGTATTTGATATATTTGAAAATTTTATTGTCTAATTTCATTTGATAGTTACAGTGGCAGGTTCAACATAAAAAGCACCACATAGATTTTATCAAAAATGTTTGCGACCTTATTTTTATGTCATCATTTGCTTCTCAAAGTATTTCTCTCTCTATTTTGTTTTGCTTATTAGCCTACTTAACCTCAAATGATTTTAATATTTATATTTTCCAAATTGTTTACGACATAGGTGAATATTACTCATTACATAGTTGTAGTTACATAATCATTGGATTACATAATAGCCAAATATGGCTTTTTTAGTTTTTCCCTTTTCAAGTCATCTGTCGCCACATATAATACTTAATATTTATGTCATAATAAAAACTTGAATGAATAGCGTAACGTATTTCCTTACCCGGTTCATTAATACAAACTTGATTATGAATTCAAACATTGTGTAAATTCCATAATAACCTATGTGTCAACATATAATTGAGCTTGATGAAATTATATTTTCTTAGCTATTTTTTTACAATAATAAATGTGTAGTTAGAACATTGTCTACTTAGATTGTTGGTTTTGAGTTTCTGTATTTGCATGAACATTATCAGTCAGTTGACTTGATTGAACAAAAATGACTGTCAGTAATAAGTCTGTCAAATTTTTATTCACATTTTTTAAAGAAAAATTATGAACGAATAATAACTGAAGAACTATAAAACACTGTGCAATTCCTCTGATTTTACAAAGACTCATAATAAGTAACCGAAATGATGAGTTATGATTAGTACAACAGTTTTTGTCGATAGTTTTAGATTACGTTTGTGATGTGTCAATAATTGGATAAAGTGAATTGTTCGATTCCAACGCAATAGTATAAAAGTCCTGTGCTATCTGAGGTACTCAGAGTTACTGAGTTGTTTTTGGTATTTAACCCTTGTCTACAAACCAATAAGTAGTTCAATAATAGGACAAACTAGCTATTCACTAATTCTTAGTTTTCAGTTGTTCTCTGCTTTATATCAGTCTGTTTAAAAATACTGACTTTAAAGAAACTTATCTCAGACAAAAAGTACTTGTTGATAACAATTCTAACATCGATACTAGATGATTTCAACTAGAATCCTTATGATAATGCGATTTAAACTGGCAACACTAAATACAGTCTAACTTGAGATAAGGTTTTACGTCAATTAATTCTAAACCTCAAGTTGTCAACGAGATACATCACCTTAGTAGGGAGTAGGTTCTTTCATTGGTTTAAATCTAGAAGCTGTCTATTTTAATTTTAGTTTGAACATACTGAGAATTCTAATATTATGTAGAACACGCTAGAAAAATATCTGTTTTAGTACATTTGTATGACCTAATATTTTTTTCATTACCGGAGTCTAAATACAGACATTAATCCTAATAGTTATGGAGACAATCAGAAATTTGTTTGGAAAATACGGTATTTAACATTGTCATTGATGAATTATAATGATTTTCATTACATTGTTATAAGTTCAGTGAGAATTTAATTCATCTATGGCTAACTTAAATGGTAACTATTTCCTAAATGATGTTTATGCCAATACACTGAACAAGTTATAACTGGTATAAGGAATTGCTCACTTGGTATTTGATCAAAGACCTTGTCCATATGTGTATGCTGTTATCAATAAACTTTAATTAATCATAAAAAGAATAATTACAATTAATTCACCTTAAAAAAATGAAATAGTGAGTTTTTTTATTGTTCACAGCTAATGTGGCCACTTTAATACATTATTCCATATCTTTATGACTAAATGATATCAGCTGGAGTACCTTTTAAAAAAAGAAAGTAAACTGTACAGCTGATGTTCTCCAACGTGGAACTCTTCAACATTGATTACTAGTGACAGATACTTATGGATGATGATCCGGCTTTATCATGTATTGACTGCATCTGAGAACAAGAACCTCTGGATTCAATCTTGATGAATTAAACGTATTTTGTTCGTCATATAATCAAAGATAGTGGATTTATTCGCATGTATGATTGCGAATATGTACTGATGAGGAATTAGAAAATATAAAGAAATAGCTATCTGGCCCAGAAAATAATTTTAGAAAAGGATACATATTTTCAATTAATTTACTAAATATTTTCAAGTGGCACTTAGATAGCACTTGCACAAAATTCAAAATCAATGAATATAAAAAAAATCCAGTGACTGGTGAAGGAGAAAAGAATGTCATCCAAGCAATTAACAAGGTGTTTAGTTCGGGCAAAAATATTTTAAGAGGTTTATCTAATCATAAGGGTGTGATGAGATCAAAGAACTGTTCTAAGAAGTATTTTAAAATCGGTTTGCACATGTTTATGATTCGAATAAGTCATTCAAAAATTTTACATAATATCTAAGACTAGGATAGACGACACTGATTACTGTTCAGTAACCGATATGGCTATTCGAAGCACGAATAGCTTGATGCTCGTGCCTGGACCCTCTGTGTGGTATGGGTCGTAATTCATGCAGGGACATTAGTCCTTGATGATTAGAGTTCAATCTTGACAGAGAGTACTAATTCGTATGAAATCTTGGTCTTTGGGCTTGATGTTGAGTATCACTTAATTTTTTTTCAGTCTACCATTTTAATATTGTAACGGGTAACTGACTTGGTTCTTAGGCCGTTTGATTCTCATCAGTTGAGTTACAAGTCTCAAAGGTTAAAATAGTTATCACTTACACCCTATGTAAGCATGAATAGTGAGAACTAGAACGATGAGATTAGTACCGATTTTTCTTAATACAGAGGTATCTATATGTACATAGGTGTACCACAATTATTTAGTGCATAGGAATTTGTTACCTCAATAATAATGGGCTTTTTAAGGTCATAATCAACAGGTTATATCGATTATAAAATCCGATCATCTAGTATAACTTCACCATATAACCTTATATGTAATCCTAGTTCATTATTCGAACCAATTGTTCACACATATTATCATTTCTATGATATTGTAATAGCTTATCTATTACTATTCCTATTATTATTATCATCGTTATTGGTGTTGGGTTTTCGTGGATCCAAGATCAGTTCATTATTATTATTTTCGTTGAATTTCTTGAATTAACTTAAGAAATAACACCTTTTTTCACAATTGTTAAACATAACCGCACATACAATTGTTATCCATTAAAATCAATAAATAAAGATTTACAAGCGATCGTAGATAAACTTATGGATTCTTATTTTCTAACGGCATGAATATATATTTGTTCCTTGGTGTGGTTTAATATGTCTTAACAATAGTTATAATAATAATAATAATGTTGAAAACTTGATCATAAACATATCTTGTCTGAGTCATTCACTTAAGTAGAAACAAAATAAGAGTTCTGTGTTTTTTCAAATATATTAAATTTTCAAGTTGTAATAATAATAATAATATAATAATATTTTCATGTTGACAGTTGACAAAGACGATGGTAGTTGTGTATGTATACATGTATGTATAACATGTATGTCTGTGTGATCGTTTCGTTTTGTTTATCTTTTTTTTCTCTATGGTGGATCTGATAATTCTGTTATTCTGGATTCACTCTATGTAAACATTTACTTACTTAAACACACACGCAATACAACTTTATACATATATGAATATGTTATTTATTTATTCACATTCTCATTTCTAATCCATTAATATAGTTTTAGGTGTCAGACTACAACTGTATGTTTATGTTTACAGATGGTAGCAATTTGAATTGTAGTTCTTTTTTGGTTCACTGAACTACAGTTATTCCACTTAAGGTTAGCATTACTAGTTGTTTTAATTTTTTTCCACAAGGAAATTACTTTTTGCTAAAAGATGAGATTGATAGAAAAATAAACAATTACCCACGTTATTTGACTATGAAGGTGTTTATTATTATTATTACTATTATTATGAGTATTAGTGTTTATAGTTAGTCACGTGAACTAATATAAAAACAATAAGAATAGCGGTTAAGTAACGAGATATTACAAATTAATTTATCAGATTAACACAAAATTGAGGATTGTTTTTATTATTTTCATAGTTGAAACCATGAGTGAGTTGAAGCTAGACCACCATGGAAAAACTGGAAGCACTGGACGGCCGTTTCGTTCTATTATGGGACTCCTCAGCAGTGCACACCCACGATCGCGCAATCACGAGATTCGAACCCAGGACCTACCAGTCTCGCGCCAGAGCCCTTAACTGATAGACCACTGAGCCAGTATCCAACTGTCTTAATGTCTAACTTCAACTGATCCACGGAGTTGAGCAACCGTTCACCAATTGTCTTCAGTGAGTTGATATCTCTACAACAGACTTGGTTGAACTCCACTGGTCACTGCTTCCCAATAGAACTCAAAGAAACATTCCTTACAGTCAGTCACTAGTGAGCATATGATTATAGATCAGAAGGGGTTTTTGTGAATATTTCAGTATTTTCATAGTTGAAATCATGAGTCAATTGAAGCTAGACCACCATTAGTTAAAAATAAATTGTGAAAATTATTCCTTCTCATCAAATAGTTATTAAAATAATACAATAATCCATTTTTAGATGGAATGGTTAACCTAAGTACTCATTTTATAGCACAATCATCCTTGTGAAATGTATCCATCTGTTATTGTAATTTATCAACTGTTCAGATTATACTTGAGTATAATGTTAATTTGATTTGTCGATCTGAGTGGTGGTGGATTACATTTATCATTCACTTTAAATTAAAAAAAAGAGTACTCAGAAGAGTAGTATCTGTAGTAATGTATATGGAATATATAATGCTTTGCACCAAGTACCGACAACTGTAAACAAGTAATTTAAATTCAGAGGTTAAATTAATCATCTTATGAATAATCTAAAATTCTCATTTAGTAAATTTACATTACATCTGATTCGGTAGTAGTTGAGTGTAGTGTTTCTATTAGTACCAATTAGGAGACATATGAAACATCGAATTTAATTTTCACCATAAAAATTCAAGCCGTTTGGTGAGATTTAAGGGATTTAATGATATTTAGAATGTACTCAACTTTTGTTCGGATGCCAAGATAAAGAAGAGATACTGATCATAGAAATGTAAAACACTGATTGACAATCTAGCGGTTAAAAAGTTAACCATTAGATGTGAGGGCTGAAAATTCTGAGTTTAATCCATGGTGGGGTCATGGAAGTACACTGTCAAGGAGTCTCATATTGGTACCGAACTCCTGTTCAATGTTTTCTGATTGTTAATGATTGCCAAAGTACAGTCAGATCTCTATATAAACCACAAAAACAAAAAGATTTATTCGAATTATATCACAGAACAATTTCAAATATCCCATAGTAGTAGGTTAATCCAACCGATTTGATAGATGCTGAATAATCAGTGATGACTTGTAAAAAAATATCAAAGCCACAAAATGCTACAAATGATTTCTTTTAGTGTCGTGTTATTGACCTTATTTAACGCTATACCACTATACTTTAAAAAAAAAATTCATTCCAGGTAATGTGATCACAATCGAAATTACGGGAACCTCAAACACACTGGATACACTTAGTGAAGAAATCATGTCTAAAACAAATATTACGGTATCTAGTAAATTATACATTCAAATTACTACAGATTCATTGGAGACAACAAGAAGAATAAATTTACTTAACGGTCTTCACAGAATGCATATGAACGCATGATTCTTTATTTATCATATTATTGGATCGACTGAAGCACCAGTTTACATCGATTTACTTAAAGTACCTTATTATGTTGTTCTAAAAGAGAATTGCTTATTTGTTTATTTATTCATTTTCAGTTAAAAAATAAAATTGTATTCTATGTATTGATAAATGAATAAAGCAAACATAGAATATCGATTACATCCAATTTATTTTTCACCTGAAGCATAATTAGATGCATAATTTCTGTTTTTTTTTAATTGCGATAAAGATAGTCATTAGCAACAATGTTAAATAAAGAAGAGGATTTCAGTGTCAGTCCCCACTTATCCACTGGGAGTAACTAAAAAGAAACACAATGAGAAGAGAAATTTACTATGAAATTTCTTAGTTTCGTCTGCCATTTTTATTATTGTACATCGTCAACGTTTTTATATCCAAGAAGTATCACTGCTGAACAATGAATGTTTTATCATTTCGTTTGTTATAAAAGAATCAAATAATTGGTATTTTAACCATATCAGACAACATAGTTGATGGACACATGTTTGTAATTAGGAATTTGACACGTTGAGCCAAAAACGTGGATATTTCTTTCATCACTTACTGTTCCAGGAACACTTTACTAAAAACAGGATCTTAGTGGATCCTCAACCATATAATCATACACTGTATTTTGCGAGGAGAAAGTTTATCAGTACCATGTTATTCATATTGATATTCAAAGAGTTTTTACGAGAATCTTAGAGATTAGAGAAAGTATAGGAGAAAAATCGAATTTGATGCACATTGCGCCATTATCAGTTCCTATCATTTTCAACATAAAGTGTGTTACTAACATTAAAGTATTCAATGTCACCCATTAAAGGATAAGAAACTGCATAGATTTTAATCGATTTGGTTTTGATGTCATCTTTAATAAATCGGTATATTTAAAAAAGAATGAGAGAAAAAACTTGGGATGTTGTCTGAATATGTGCGGAACAGATCCAGTCTCTTGGTCATATATTTTTACGGAAGAGAATCTACGTTCTATTCATGTAAACGTTTTCCAATGTTCTACTAACGAATAACATTTCGAAGAAAAGTGAGCGATATTTCATATATTCCTGACTGACTGAATGTTAGCTGAGGTTATACGAACTAAATCTGAAACCGATTTAAAAGTTTATAAGGAATATTGATTTTTATAAACCCCTATGTTAACATACCAAGATATTTGAAGGGCCCGTTTTATTGGTAATTTTTAAACCAAGCAGACAAGAACGAGCAGATCGAATGTGTAGTGTAATAATGATACGTTGTGTTGTAGTGACTCATTTGTGGCGTTTTCCAATTTTTTTTTACTGAGGTAGGGCTTCATCAAAATTAATGGTGTTCTTATTTCACAAGAATAACATTCAGTCTTAATCTAGATTGGGTAGAACCTTAATAGACCCCAAACTAATTAATTATCAACGTATTTTCCTGGAATTACGTCTGTATTTGAGTTTAATTAAGAATCTAATTTATCAGACAGTTTGATTTACATAAATCAATTCCAAAGGCGAATGCTACTTGGATAGAACGATAAGTTTAATTTACACTACCTTTTAGTGTCAATAAAAGGAATGAAAATTTAATCCCATAGAGAAATGAAGAGATTTCGTCAAACGTGTGTAGTAGATCCTTAGCCCATTACTTAATGAATGCTTTATAGAGCAGACATTTGTGATTGTGTAAGAACTACATGTCAGATTATTCACTCAATTAGAGGCATTTAGCATGGTCTATGAGTACTGTAGCTAGTGCTTTTAAGTGGCAGCACTGGTTGTTCGCAGAACGTAACAAATCCAAAACATTTTGGTTCGAATGATGAAATGTTACGGTTAACCACAGATGTAACTTAACAGTTCGAGGAGGTTAATAGCAACAAGCGATTTCCTAGCTGTACATGGAGCATTAGAGTTGTAGATCATTGAAAATCAGCTATAAAAATATTCTAGCATTCCAAAATGTATGGCATGTAGATCAGTAGAAGACTTGATGCTTGCCTAACTTACCAGGCTAATGGAGAAGTGAAGAGAAGATTTCCCGCAGCTCTTTGGTAGCGTTAATGTACTTATCGTGCTGAAAGAGTCTTTTTGAAGCGAACTAAAACCACTAAAAATATCTTTGACACTGGTTTCCAAAGGTTAGATATTAGGATTTCTTAATAAGATGTCACGTGTTCCTAATTATTTTTACCAGCGTTACCAGGAAAATATAAATATTATGACGGAAAGTTTGTAAATGGCTCACTGAGACTCGAACTGAAACTCGAACTCCTTGTCATTTATTAACAGACAGTGAACGGACAGAGAATTTAGGCTGATATTTTGTAACATTTAAAAGTCATTACTTTTACGCCTAGATGTCGTGTAGCTATCAGTAGAGGGTAAAAGAATATAAGCGTACGTAAATTAATAATAGAGGTAAGAATGGAGAATCTACACTGAGGATTTTTGGGTCTAAAATCTCTGGAGCGCTGTTAGAAGTATGGGGATGGTTATCACTTTCCGGTTTCCCACACTGCGGAAGGGTTCTTCCAGAAATACCTGAAAAGGAAATTGGGTTAGAGGTGGTCTTAGTGACCTGAGAGCGTGACCGCAGTGCCCAAGGGACAACTGCTTGAGGTTAGTCACACACGACCTTTTTGTGAGTAATTTTTGTGTTAGCTACGTACTTGTTGGGACCTTACTACCGGAGACGGAAGTCCCTGGGATAAGGTGAGATGTGCATTTTTAGGGTCGACGTTTTCTAACCTCACCCTTCCCTGTGGGAAGGTAGCATCGCTGTTATACTGGTTGTCTGAGGAAAATACCTTACTACCGTCACATGTCTGTACGGTTAAAAGTAGGACTTCGCTCTCGGACCTTGGGTTCGCTTCAATTCAACCGACCTGTCTGGCATGGGAGGACCTTGAGGAATGATTGCTCCAGTCAGTATAGCTCGATTGGCTCACTACGATAGGCAAGCTCGACTATCACATCAAGGTAGCAGCAACGGTCAGCATGTTGCACACAGTACCCTGAAAGAAGATAAGTGGGATAAGTTATGATATCATCCCAAGATTTTTCAAAAGGAGCCTCCTTCAGAAAGCAGAGTTGAGATAAATGAGGGCGCGTTGAAGCACTCCATTTCCAAATAAAATCCCTGGTTCTTGTTTAAGCCTAGTGAGTTGGTAAAAAGTCATTTTTTTCATTGTTAACACTTACTAACAATATAAACCTTCAGCTGAAAAACCTCGACAAGGCCTGGCCTGAAAATATTGGTTGATTTGATCAAAGTCGTTACTACTCATATTAGTTAGGATGGTTTTTACAGATGTAACATAGCCTCAGATTTATTTAACAAATACTTTAAAGTGTACTGTTAGCCACGGTGTTGAATTCACATGAAATTGAAGTTGAAATACTGTCATAGTGTTAGCTATTCAGATCTATCAAAAACGACCGAGTAGCTTGGTGCAATAAAAATAACGAATTATTCGGGAGTAATCCTTTCAAAGAGATTGCTTAGCACTCTAAAGAGCGTGTTGAGACATCCGTGGAAACCCTAAGCGCAGAGAATCAAATCAAGAACAATGATATTATAATAGGTTGGGATTAAACTGTAGTGTTTCCTTTTCTTTCTCTTACCAAAGTGCTGTTTGCGTTCTTATTTTGAAAAAGATGAGTTAATATAAATTTTTGTTTTCATAAACATAAATGAAATATTTTCGGAAGCCAAAAGTGGTAACTAAATAGACTTTAGGCGTGGCTTAAGTAGGCCTTCTTCTTTTTAAAAGTTACTTTACGTAACCAAATTATATGGGCAACCCTGTAGTACATTTTAGCACAACTTAAAACCCTGGTGTACGTCTACCAAAAATTCCAAAATTAAAGGCTGAATGTCAATGTAAACAAAATAGTAAATCCCTGAA
Organism: Schistosoma mansoni; assembly: GCF_000237925.1. Classification (NCBI taxonomy): domain Eukaryota; kingdom Metazoa; phylum Platyhelminthes; class Trematoda; order Strigeidida; family Schistosomatidae; genus Schistosoma; species Schistosoma mansoni. Next base: position 20,046,642 of record NC_031496.1, read on the forward strand.
GAAAAACTATTGACGGTAATTAACAATGTTTCTTCGATTCTACAAAAGAATGCGACATTGCTTCACAAATTTTCAATCTGCCCAAAACATTCAGCTTCTAGCTCCGTAAAAATATAGTAAACAGCTTTCGTTGTCGATCCCACAAAATCTAGTGTTCTTCATTACAAGATCAATCAATATATTACATAACCTGCAGCAGAAGGTTCAGACTCAGATTCAGATCCGTGTAGTAAGGACAGAAGGTCTACAACCTATGTAACTCCTTTTCTAGCGTGATTCCGTAAGTGTCTAGTCTTCCCTTGGATGAATCAATTGAAGATGCTGACACTACTGCTTCGAGCAAGAGGTTGCAAGAATTGATGACTCGGTGTGAAGACCTGTATGCCACTAGTGTTCTGTTCATTCTTTGCCTTTCTACTAGCTTGCTGTATCCTCCAAGTTGTCCCGATTTGATAGGAGGAAAAAGAGAGGATGTATTAGGTCCGCAGTCATTTATTAGTATTCTATGCATCGAAATCAGATCACCTCTTAATCTGCGGTGGAACAGAGTAAAGGGGCCTAGATTTTCAAGCCGCTCTTTATATGGTGAGCCTCACAGCTCTGGAATCGCAGTCAGCTGCCCTTTGTACTTTTTCCAGGATGTCCGAGTCACCTTTTTAACAGAGACTTGCAGCCTGAATGCAGTTCTCAAGCTTAGTTCTCACTAAGGTTGTGTATACTGTGGTAGAAGTAGTAGTATCTGACCTGATGAATGTCTGTCTTAAAACCCATAGAGTTCTAAACCCCTTAGCTGCAACCTCATGGCAGTGAGCTGTGGTTTTAAGATCATGACTCGCCGTCACCCCAAGACCCTTCTCATACCGGACCACGGGTACAGACACTTCCCATATGCTGTACTTGTTTACCTTTGTATTCCCAAAATGCATGTAGACACTTTTTACCGCATTGATAGACATCAGCCGCTCTTTAGATTATATAATCACAATATTAAAGTCCACCCAAAGTGCGTATGCATCTGCGTCTCCTGTTATTTCTTGCCAGACATTTTGCATTATCAGTGTATAGTAGCATTGGGGACTAAACTATACTCGGGAGTTCATTTACATAGAGTATAAAAAGTAAAGGACCTAGGACAGAGTCTTATGGTACTTCACTAAGTACTGACTTCCAAGAGAAGCATTTGGAATTTATTCTCACTTTCTGTCCACGACCTACCAGGAAATCCCCAAGCCATTTTAGGAGGAGTCTGGTAATGATTAGATTTTCCAGCTTCAAGAGTAGTCTAATTTTTCGGCACCTTATCAAACGCTTTTCTGAAGTCTATGTAGACAACATTCACTGATTTTACATTATCTAGAGCTTCTATCTATTTCTCTCTTGCTATAGGGAGAATTGTTGTGCACAAGAAAAAATTTGCTGAAGTCATGTTGTTCGCTGTTAAGCAAGTCGTTGATTTCCACGAATGTCATCATGATCCTTTTGATGATTCATTCCAGTATTTTAACAACAAATCTGGTGAGGCTGATAGGTCTTTAGTTGGGTAGAAGTTGTCTTGATCCTATTTTATGCATTGGAGTGAAATTTGCATCCCTTCAGTCCGTTGCTAACTCACCTTGGCCAAGTGACATATCGATATCGTAGTCTATGGGCAGCAATATATTTTATAATTAGTCTCAAGATTTTAGGACATGAGTCATTCGATCCTGTTGACTTTTACGTGTCTAAGGTCCTGAGGGCCTAAAGTATATCGTCCCGATCGAAGATCATAGTGAGCAGACGACATTTGTGGACGTTGTACTTGTGTCTAGTTCTTCATCCAGTTCAAAACTTAGAAACTAATTCAGATGGTACACCAGGATATTTGTTGATAAAACCGGAAAACATGGGGCAAAAAGTCTAGAGGACTACATATTAAGACCGTTATGTGTACTCAAATTCGTCGTAGAAAATAAATCGATGTGAGGTTATCTGATCAAATGGATAACTAGTTCGTTACCATTAAATTGATTAACATTCTATCCAGAACACTTGCTAAAAAAGCTCCCATTTACCTTTAAAAAGTCTATGAAAGGTGAAATGTATGATTCCCTTTCTAAAAAAAAGTAGTAATCCGATCACGCAAGCTACAACGTATACAGAAACAAGAAATGAAGGCTGACTTAAGGAAATTCCGGGGAAAACCACTGATAGAAGTTGTTGTGAATTGAAATCACTGTACACCTAATTGTTCATATTTTTCTTAGCCTAGGGTAAATTGCGAAAATTTTCTCCACGATTTCTCCACGGTACTTATATCAGTCAAACGATTTTAAAAATTCAAGAACTGGTATTTTCGACTGCCAATTGTTAGAACAAAAGATTTATTCTCTGTAATATCTAAAATTGTTTTTATCAAGGATTAAGAAAAATAGTGTATTAAATCAACAACAGCGCAGAAGCCGCAAAACAATTTGAAATTTAGACGCACATTCTGTGATATGATTGGCCAGCCATTATCAGCTGGTAAATCTCAAGGTTGTTTTTTTAACTTCTACAATTGGTTGAATAAAATGTATAAAGCATCTAGATTGAGGGCGGGCTTACGATATTCGAGTTTTTGAAAACTTCGCGTGGTACGTATTCCTAATTTCGGGATTGCCAAAAATACTGAATTTATGAACATGGGTGACCTTTCGAGTGACACTCCAGTTACCCGTCTATCAAAAATTTTGTCGAAAGCTAACTTTCTTGAGGTATCCAAGACGAAAACAGCACCAAAACGTAAGCAGTGTTAAAAGTTGTAATTTATTCGATAACAGTTCATCAGATATCAGAAATAATACCTCCAGACATAGACGAAAGGTTTGTCCAATAATTTCTATTTATATGTTGCATTAGTGCGAACCAAGAGCCACCCACAACATCCGTTTGGTCGGAAGCGCCCGAGTTTTTTGTTCGCGAAAGCTCCAACAGTTGCTCCTCCGGTTATTATAGTGGTGCTACAACTCATTCCGCTCCTGCATCATCCATTTGTGAACGCGTAAGTAAACATTTTAAGTTTATCATAAAGAAATTCCAGTTCTTTGAAATCAACGCGGATCATGACCCTCCAATTTCACTAATCCGAAGTGTTTATGAAACTACCGAATCAACGGCTCCTGGTGACATCACACTCCGGAGAGCTCATTCTTGTTCTAGCAGAGGCTGGTTAGCCAAAAGACATATCCGACAACAATGGCCACGTATTTCTGGTATTTCCCGAGAGAGAGAGACTTCCTTGGTAGGAATCGCAAATACAGATACAAATTCATGTCCTGCTGCGATAGTCCATGATAATAATCCGTGTAATTTGAGACGCTATTCCCTTCCGCCTGTAGGTGAATCGGGTTCAGGAAGCACCTCAGAAGCCTCACCTCCTAGAGATCATTTAGTCAGCTTTTTAACGTCAACTAAAAGTCCGAGTTTTGAAAAAAGAATGGAATGTTCAAGTTCTTTGCTTCATCCTATACCTAAAAAGCAGCGCATAGAATCACCAAGAGAAATTGATTGTAACTCTACGATACCGACAGAGGAGTTAACTGAAAATTCGGAACATGATAATATTGGATCTTTATTTTCTAATCCGAATGGTGGTCCGAAACCATTTTTTGAACTCCTGCGTCATCATTCGACTCCAATGCCATCTTCCTATTCATACAAACATTGTCCAAGTTCTCCTGTAGAAGTATTCAACGATGAAAACTCCAATAAACCTAGAATTTCAAGATGTCTTTCCGAAATGCATTCCGTTTCGTACGATGCGGTACGTCAATTTTTAATACAGATTCAAGTATCTAGAATTGTGTCATACTGGGTTGTTTCACGATAGACGGTCATTTCGGTGTTATTATACGTCATTTAGTCTTGTATGTCGACCTTATGGTTGTCGTTCTTAAATTTCTTTGCGTGAAAAACAATCACAGGCACTTTTTTTAAAAGCACTTTGTCACTAATTTGTTGCACTGTAACAAGTCCTACTTTATATACATTCCGAACAAATTTGACCGTTTTTCCCACTAAGTAGACTTTGATAGCTCGGTAGATGCCGGTGTAACTTGTTAGCCATAGTATTTAGTCTTGGATTCAAATTTATTTGCACTGTCTTGATTCAGTTTGGTCACTGATGTTATTTCCAGGTTACTTGATAGTGGTAATTAAATGGTTTCTTTATATTTCGAGTCTCTTCTAACAATAAAGTATCGAGGGGAAACTAGTCTTAAACTCAACTATAAATGATCGTTAGACAATCTGTCCCAAAAGGTAAATAAAAACCAGGTATGGCGTACAATAAGGTCCTCCTATATGTGGTTATGGTCAAAAAGATCTAAAGTATTTCGACTTAGCAGGTTAGACTGGAGTATTGCTTTTTGTTTATTTTTTGGTGCTCTATACAATTTGCTTCTCATTTGTAAACGTCAGGTGTAAAATCCTCTAAATCTAAATATTCATGTTAAAAAAAGTTTCGTGAATTGTTCAAATAACTTCCGACAGCTTTAGATCTCTAGTAGGCTGTAGTTTTTAGCTACTACTTAACAGTAGCTTGAAAATCCGTATAACCGTTTATCCATTAATATAGTGATTTAAAGCATCGTCATTTTGACTAATTCTCATTGAGGTTTTAGTAGACATCGTCTCGATTTATATAGTTTTGATCACTCATCTAAGATATCTTTGTTGGATTATAATACAATGTTATCCACGATAATGTGTTACTTGTGTTATCATAAAATATTAGAGTGGACGAGTTAGTCGCTAACAAAGTAATCATTTTCATCAAAAATGTGGTTTAAAAAGGTGTAACTTGAATTGCTATATACTTCGCTCATCCCCATAAAGACGAAGCACCTCCTAATTATACTACCGAAAATATCTCTAATCCATTATGGAATTTCACAGTCTCTTAAAGTACTGGGTTCAGTCGTCAATAAAAGAACTAATGTTTGTTGGAATTCGTTGCTGGTTGAGCTAGTTCAAGCGACATCCCAGGAGTCCTTTATGCGAGGACTTGACATTGAACGGACTAAGAGTATTACCTCGCTATAATCTACTAGTATGTTTTCTCTTTTATCACTAAATATTACCTAGGATCCAAACTGGCGGTATCGGTGATCTACTGTTACTAGTTGCGTAAGCTCGTTAAGCGAAAGTTTCTTCTATTCCGTCCAGAGCCATTTGGATCACTTAGTATATATAAGTATCTCGTTTCTAGTTATACCTTTAAATATATCAGGACTGTTAAACTCCATAGTAAAATCTAACTCCTTCAATGAAGTGTTCTTTTTTCATCGTGACACTAAATGAAAGCGAGTATAACCTTTTCCATTACCTTAACGAGTGAAATAGTTAACTTAACCATACAAAACCAGGTTGCATTTAATCTCATGCAATGAAATTTGGTTGATCTAATGTCTTAACTTCACATGCAAGATTTATGAATGATAATTAGTCTAGTTAAATAGGTTATTACATCTCTTGATCTTTCCTCATCTGACATTTTGTTTACACTTTCTGTAGATTGCACGTTGTATTGGCTCTCTGAGCAATCACAGCTTGTGCAGTGATGGCAGACGGGTACGTGCGTTACCTGTAGTAGATAGAACTGGTTCCGGCCTACATTGCGTTTCCACAGATACGGTCTCTGATCTGATATCTGGCTCCAAGCGTAATATCAATTATGTCATTGTTGATTGTCGTTTCCCTTACGAATATGAGGGAGGGCACATTAAAGGAGCAATTAACATTTTCACTCACTGTGATCTAGTTCAAGAGATATTTAACCGTGTCCCTGCGCAAAGACCTCCTGGTACATCTGGACCCCCACGATTCCTTGGAGAAGATCTAGCACGAAGATTAGCTACTACACAGCGGGAGCCACTTTCCGCACCTTGCGAATTAATATCTGATGATGAAGATGAAGATGAATTTCCTGAAAATACAACTTCGGAGATTTCTGATTCGGATCTTGCATATGCTAACGATGAAGTTATTTTAGAAAAGAATATTCACAATGACAGCCCGAAATCAGAACCAGATCTTAGTTATGTTAGCAGTGGGTTATCAAATATTAGCGAATCAAGCAATCAAGATCCTCCGTTTGTTGTGATATTTCATTGCGAGTTTTCTTCTCAACGAGCTCCAGCATTGTAAGTTAGATAACGATATTTTACAAATGATTGACATTTGTATACACCACATTTTGAAATTCCAAACATCTTACGGTTAAAATTAGGGGTACTAAATTTTCTGTAGTTTGGATTTGTGGCTCACGAAATTTACCTACAACGCATTTCTGTGTTAAGATAGACAGCTGCTAAATTTTCACTGGAAAGTTTTTCCCGAATTCATTATTTCAGTGATTTTCCCAGTAGCATCACGGCAGTTGGTCACAATTTTCTTTAATAACCCTACATTAAGGCTAGCACTAATTTGACATTTGTTAGTTCTACAAACAATTCAGAATCGCTTTGTGTCTGCACCACTTAAGATTCCTGAATGGTTCAAGTGATTTTAAACACAATGAAAGTTTTTATATCAACTTACGAACAATTAACTTATACCTACCTGTTTGGACCCTAATATACGGCATTGGCAGAAATATAAAAGCTCCTATAAATCGACTTAAAATAATATCCTTGAGAACTTCAAGGAAGTTACTTCGACTACCTCGGTAGAGAATCTCAAAGCTTTGCTACTCTTAAGAAATGTAAATCATGCATACAACACACCATGCGTGTTAAACTTCTTACCTGCGGGTATTTTCTTTAAGGTTAAGACTAAAACTTCAGACAATGTACAACGGTGTTTACGATATTGCAGGTCATTATAAAGTCCCTTGTATGTCCCCATATTTCAAGGAGTATAAACCTAACACCTCACACTCCTCTAAACATCTAAACTTCAAACCGTGGTTTGATTTTGTGAGTCATCTACGGGATACACATTGAGGTATTAATTTCCTCTTGAATGGAAAAGCTAGATTAACTAACATGTAACATCCAGTCTCCCAAAATAGTTTAATTACTTGAAGCAACTTCGCATAAAGTGATGTGAAGATTTTTATATCCAGTTTCTCTTCTGATAATAATTAAATCCTCATCCTTTCTCACTAAAGGGCTGCATTTCTTCGAAGCGTCGATCGTGTTTCGAATTACCATCGTTATCCATTTCTTTATTTTCCGGAAATTTATATAATGAAAGGTGGATATTCTGCATTTTACCGAAAATTCCCGGTAAGTTGACTGCCATTATTGGTGTTTCTTTTGGTATAAAAAATCGTTCGAGATAATAAAACCATCTGTATTTTCTTTTTTATCCAGCATTTATGTACTCCGCAAGAATACGTTAAAATGTTCCACCGGGATTACCGGAATCACTTACGTTTGTATAAACGTCTTACTCGTCGTGTCAGTTCAGCCTGTATGGCATGCATAAAACCTCAACAAACTGAAGTTGATAAGTCCCAAATACCCGTTTCCGAGGTTGATAGTTATTGTCAACTTCCGTTAAATCTAAAGGTTGGTGTACATGGCATGTTAACAACACATAAACCACCAACATACCAATTTCGATCCAATCATGACTTGTGTATGCATGAGGATAATTCCATTTCTGATCTTGTAAATTATGAAAACAAAGAAAACTACTCACCTTCTGGTAGGTATTTTTATTATAACTGTGGTTGTCATTATTTGTAATGTGTGTGGTAGTGTAGGCTACTGCCATCGCGTATGAAGCATCCTTAAGACTTAGCTTTTCAAACACCTGTACTTATCTATTCATAAAGTTACTGTGACCTGATTTCAGACCATGGTTGTATAGACAGGGACCGACTGTTTAAGTTTACCATATTGCTCAGATTTTCCTACTAATTTGATTGTCAACTTTTGTTTTTGCTCTTGCTTTCCTCCATTTGAAACGCTAATCCGATCTCAAGCGTCGAATTCTACTTCGACTTTTGCTAATCTTTCATGCAAAAGTGACTATGACTAGTTCAAATGATGTGTAAGGTTATACTTTATGCTGTCAAGCTTACTTTACACATTAGCTAGATGTAATAGGCAGCAAATTCGTTGTAAGTATCGCGTTATTATAACGTCGTAGTTAGATAACTTTTTGCGTCCTTATATCTAAGTCGACCCTAGATATTTATCAAACCTTCCACTCCTAATTTGTATTTAGAACTACAAACTAAATGCATATTTCAACTTTCTGTAAGCCCCGTATTATGTAAAAGAAACAGTTTACCTATTACTAGTTTTGATTATTGATCTCACAATTTCATTCGGCGTTTAAACTGAATGGTTGTCATTTCCAAAATAACCAATTTGATTTCATTTTACAAACAACGATGTGTTTACCTTGAACCTGACCGTTTTCGGTTTATCAATTTGGATATGTAACTGTAAAATCTGAAAATAATTTGTTGAAACATTAAATTTACAGTTAAACGATGGTGGCTATAGTTTCCTCTTGACTCACCATTGTTTCCAATCCCATCAACCGGTGTCAAAAAGATTAAAACCATATGAAACTAACTGACTGTTAATTGCAATCTATCTCATTGACATCTTAAAAATATCCTGACCGTAGCTGCTACCTTGACGTGGTGGTCAGGCTTGCCGACCGTGATGACCCAATCGAGTTATATTGGCTGGAGCGCTTGAGGTTTCTTCAGGTCCTACCCTGCCAGGCAGGTCGGTTGGAGAACGGTAACACCAAAAGCAGCAAACTCACGTAACGAGGACAAATTTATATTGATGGTTGCTTTTGGGTATGGTGGTATAAAGTGCTCGTTACTTGTCGTTACCAAATGATCCTGTAATCCTCATCAAGTAACTGAGGGCGTCGAATCTAACATATCACTTCATACCATGTCTCACTTCCAATGTTCAAAATATAATGGCTAAAACTACACACATAAGTGTCATTGCTTGAGCTCTGTGTTCACTTCCTAAGTTCGACAAAACCTTTGTTACCAATTCCGAGTTATTTAAAAGAGTAGTAATTACTGCTCACTCATGAATAATAAAGCATTTAAGCTCATATTCTTCACAATATTCGCAAAACTATCTGTGTTTTCAGAGTAAACTGGTAGTTTAATTTAATCTCTTTTGTGTATTAACTTGGTGAAATACAGGTCTACTTACCACACTCGGGAACGTCTTATATTTTCCTCCTTCAAAATAAATTTGATAACTGAGTTTGAATCCCTTTCTTTGATTCCCTCTTGGCGTTCACTTTGTATAAATAGCTTATGAACCCAACTAACTATAAAAACATATTTCAGTTCAGAATAAATTTTTCATGGTAGCTGTTTTTTATGTTATCAGGTCCTGAACTATGTAGCAAATCTCAGAGTCACCACTCCTGTCCTTCTCATAATGTGAATGAAGAACCCAAAAATGCTATGCCTGCTTCTCCTAGTGTTGAAGGTTGTGACCAAGTGTCATCAAGTGTAGTCGACAGTCCTCTTGGCTTGGCAGAAGTTGTTGTAAGAGTCGGCCGTCGTGTAATAGCAGCAACATTGGGTAGTACCAATAATAACTGTTCTGAGGTTGCTCGCGCTTTAGATCGAATAAAATATCATCATTCACCTCAAAGTATTCAACCACTTGAAGGAAAACCACCTGTACGTTGTCTTAAGCGTTCACTTACCACTAATTCATTGGATATTCGTCATCAGTTAATTCGCCCAAAAGTTTTTAATCCATTTTGTGGTGGCAATAGTTATTCACAAAATACACCCTCAATAAGAAGAGTCCGAACAAATTCTAACACTGATTTATTGTCCGTTGATAATACCGTTAATAGTATTCTGGCGCCAACACCATCCACTACTTCAAATCAAATCCATCAAGTTCAATCCTCTCCACAAAAAGAACATTTGTCATACCATAGTCTTTCTACATGTAGTGAATAAGTGTATGATACATTACTTGTTTTCATTTCAACGAATCTATGTTGTTATAATCCTTATTTACAAATCAATCTGTATTCATTCTGTACATAGGTGTATAGTTTGTGTGTACATACATGTATATTCAGTTGATTTTAGTCGAACAATAAAATTACATTTCGAAACAATTTCCTCTTAACTACCCATTCATTTACAACCTGGTATTCACAATTCTCTCCTATTTTTTGTTATGTATAGTTTTTGTTTTGTTTGGTTTAAATAGTTCTGCTTACTTTCACTAGGTCTCAGCATTTCGATAATGGTTTTTTCTAAAAAACAGTTCTCTGTGCTAATCATTTATGCTTTGTGACATTATTACCGTCCAAGGCCCTCTCGGTTATTGTTTTTTCCTCGTTATTCGTCTCAGCTTATGTTCACTGGTGTGTTATTTATTTTACTTTGTATTTTTGTTATGTCTCTTCTTTTCGCAATGACGTACGAATGTATATATATACATCTGTTTACATTTAATTTATGTTATTATGTTTTTGGAAAATGATAAAACTTGAGCTGGTTCGTTTTAACACCTAACCCATCTTTTCAGGCAGTCGATGAAATTATGCTTTTGGTAAAGAAATTTGGCGAAGATCAATTAGTGCAAATATAAACCTGGTACTTTATTAATTTCACTATAAATGTGTCATTGTAATTCATAAAATTCGTTAGACGAGTTTTAAATACCAGTGCTAGTTGGTTGAACCCTATTTAAAAACATAAATGATCAACTATAAAGTCAGTCAATTGTAACATAGAACTTGTACGTACATACATCGGTTCAAGTTGCCATACCCCATTAGCACAGAGATGTAGTTGTCAGGACAAATCTCTTAATAGTAGAGGTGGTAGTAGCAGTATCGGTGGTAATACAAAAGTTTTGGCTCTGGAGATACGATTCGAGGGGAAAATACAGATTAGTGAATATATATATATATATAGTACATTTGATTCAGACCCATATAAATATGATTTAAGACTGTATGGTTTAATATATTGAAGTGGATTTTGTTTATTCATTCTCAAATCTGCATAATTATCTACAAATGGTTATTTTTGAATTTGCATAATAACATATAAACGCATATATTGAATGACCACTTCCCGTAAGTGAAGCAGTATCACAGCCCTCACACAAATCTCATTCGATTTGTGTTGCGCGTATGTATCTGGTGCCCCTTCGTACCAATATTCATGTGAAAGTAAATAGTGGTAATTATTTTATAAGATATAACTGATTGCATCTTGTTTATTATTCACCTACAATTTGTTCATATTTTCAGAATTTCTTTGTAAGCATTATTATATATGTTAATTTTTTAGTATAATGGGATAGGCAGTAGTTTGTATTTAAATGACTAAATTAAGTTGTCTTTTATAATTCATTAGTATGCGAATTTATGTAATAATGTTTTATTGTGCATCAATCCGTAATGCCTCTTCTCTCTTTAGGTGTACCACAGCATTCCGTGTTAAAACTTGATCAGAACCAAGTGAAAATAGATTTCATAGTAAAGATGTAAAAGAGTTTAATACGAATATGGTAGATTTATTTTGGGCATCCGTAAGGTGTAAGTATTATTAGTTAAATAATGGACAAGCTGCCATTTTCGTTAACTGTTATTTGGGTCAATTAAACATCAAACAGAATTTGTTTTGTATGCAGAAAAACTATCCAACCCAGTGGCATGGGCGAATTATACTCTGTTCTTTAATTGGAGTTAGTTTTCTTTTCTAAATTCATTACACTTGTTTTTAAGTTTCCTACTTGAATATTTTGGAATATTTTAATTTTGATATCCAGATTTTTACAGAATTGGATGAACTCTACTAAATATGCTTATTTATGTTGTAATGAATACACTGGTATTGTTATTTTCGGACCTGGGAACATTATTTGAATACATAAGATCTTTCAGGTTATCTGTGTTTGACTGTATGACCTACTACAACAGTCTCGTACCGATTGCTATCATGTCTATTAGTCGAACTAGTCAACTATTGCTTAGCATAAGTAGCGCCCTAGTTTGTTACTTCACATCAGTATAGCGAAAGGGTGTTAATTTCTCTAAAATATTTTCAGATTATTTTATATTATATGTTTGGCATTTCTTGCAATCTGCATATGAAAATAAGATGTTTAAGGTAGAAGTATCTCAAACTGTATACGTTGTCTAATTGCAAGCGTTATAGGTTTTGTAATGGCTCAGCAACTGATAATCATCACGTTCTAGTAAGCGAATTCTTTGTTAGTAAATTTTATATCTTTTATTTATTAGTTTATTTTATGAATGCTAATATTATCGGACCAGTTTACCATATATCGAAATTATTTAGACCTGGGGACGTGAATTTCTTTGTATATTCATAGGCTTAACCCGTTTTTTAGGGATGAAAAGAACAGCTGTATTGGTTATACGCCTGCTGTATGCTCCCATGTAATTTTTTCTTCATAAACATATGTCCACCCTCATATCGCATGTTTGCTTTTTTCAATTTGTACATGCACGTGTTTATTGGATTTGTGTATGCAGTATGTGGGTGTGATGGGCTGTTTGTTTTCATGATTAAATAAGGCAGAGATCATTGGAATTGACCTGAAAACTTTTTAATCTCTACTTTCGATAGTCGTATGTTTTTCATTGGTGGAATTGTTATTACTAACTATATGTAGACCTGCAGAAATCACCACTGTTGATCTTCAGATCTGTAATTAATTTTTTTGGTGAGGGATGAGTCATTCATGTCCCAAAGTTAATATCTCCATTTCTGTATTTATGTGTTTGTCTCACTAATAGTACTACCAGTTGGTAAGGTCAGATTAAGGATTTTCTGTCTATAAAGGACTGGTTCTTGTTTGCTCTTCAGGGCACAAACGATAAGGAAAACACAAAGATTTTATACTGAGTTTCTGTCTTTTTTAATAATGCTTTGTGTGTTATTCTGATAAAAATTTTCTGTGACCAATTACTCATCAATAATAATAATAATAAATTGTGTACTGTTATGTAACCCTCGACAGATCAGCAAGGAAATAATAAACTTAATTCTTCTACTATAATTCATAACCTTTAATTTCAATTATGTTATGTAGCAGCTTACTTCTATCATACTTGCAGAACATTTACGAGTATCGTTTATGCTTATATATTTGCTTTCATTTTGTTATCTCACTGTTGGATCATGTCTAACACCATAAAAATTATCATTTGTGTGTCTTATTGTTATTAGCACCATTGGGCCGTGTACCATCCTCACGTAAAAAATAAGTTCATTGTTTTCGAAAAAGTGAGAGTTTGTGCGTTATTTGAGTGAGGTTAAATTCCGTTCTCGTTCGCAATTTCAACCCTGCACTGAGATCCTAACTACAATGAAGCGAGAGTTATTATTTACAACATCCTAATCTACCACGGGGGCGTGTTTCGTTTTAGTTTTTGCTAGATTATATGTAATATATAGTTTTCTACAACGAAAATACCAATCCATCATGCTACGAAGGTATCAAATGTAGTGCAGTCAATCATTATGGAAGAAAAATTACAACAGCAAAAGATATACCTTCAGTTGATTTTATCATAGAGATTAATACAAAATATTTACTATTGAGTAACTAAATAAACGAAAATATAACCTCAATTCCTGACTTCGAGACACTTGAATAACTTGCGACCTCAGGCGGTTTAATCTTGTTATCTGATCAGTAGATCGACTATTTTAATCGGATCACTATCGATTTCATGCTATGAGTTCAATTGCTCTCAAGCATGATTATAAAGTGTAGAAGTCAGATAAAGCAAATGTAGATGGAAAAAAGTATGTTAGCATCGATTGGTTCGCTTCATTTTCACATCGATCAGAAACAAATTTACACTATAATTACAATTGATATTAGTTTATTAAGTTTGAGTTCTACTTATGGCGCATATGTATTCGGTGCCCCTTTTTTAACAATATTTATGTGTTCAAATAAATAAATACTCTATGAGTGAAATATCTGTTAATTTAAATATTTTGATTTCGTCTTGGAGAAAAACCTGCAGATTCCATGTCAGCCTCTTCCTTTCTTCATAGGTAAGACACTACATTGCATTTAAATCTAGAATTGAGATCTTTAGTTTAATTACCAGTTACTGATAATGTATCCAAATAATTAATACTCTGTGATTAGTGCCTACTCCATCATAAGCTATAGTTCAAACTTATGGGCAGCAAAAGTACTTACTAATTTCACTTAAATGTAAATTGTACAATTTAATGGATCATGAAGAGAATTTTAATCAACGTTTACCATAATTAAATAGTACTCTAAAGTAAGAAACTCATTTGGTCACTGAAGAATAAATAAGAAACTATTTAGTGAAGAAAATTTTCCGTTCGGTGACCTTCTGGTTTAAGGCTCCGGTTGTGGCCCCCTAAGAAAACCACCCACTTCGGTTTAGGCACCCGGGTTTATATCACAGCCCTCACACAAATCAATGGTAACTGCTACTGGCCTCATCGTTATTGTGTGGCGCCTATGTATTTGGTGCCCCCCTGTACCGTTGTGTTCAAATATATAAAATCATTTACTAAAGCAATACAATTGTATTTCTAGCTAATTAGAATAATATAGTAAGACATGATATCATATAAAAACGACTGAAAATGTTTCCAAAACGTTACATAATTGACTTGAGTAAAAATTTATCACAGGAGGGAGATAATTATCGATTTGTGTATAAAGTGGAATTAGCTATTAGTGACGACCAGTAAAAGTTAGATAACACCAGTTGATTCCAACTGCTCTTCAAATATCCTTCATGTTTTGGAACATTGTAACAGGAACGAAACATGATGAGAATCATGTTTTGAAGGAGTGCTACGTTTCACGGATTATAATTTAGTCAATAGATTTGGCTATAAGAGATTGTGTTATTTTGAGATCAAGGTATAGCAAACAGAGTTTCATTAGAAGTATGATTGTTTTGTCTGTGGAGACACCTCAGTAATCGAGAACACAGGTGAACCCTGTAAAGTTATAAATTTTCGAAGCGTATATTTTCAAAATGGTCTTTTATTTCAAGATGATGATTAATATATATAGCTATATCAAAACTTCTTTCTTGTGATGTAAATTCATCGGAAACAACACTTTCGTATATGTTTGTCCGTTCTGGAGGTGAATTTTACAAGTATGGATTAACCAACATGCTCGTAGTGACTACGTCGAACCTGAGCCAACACATTTTTTATTAAGTTTGTTGATTAACCGTACGCACATACACGAATATAATCTTCAGGCTCTGCTATGAGTAGATTCCAACTAGGTATATATGATAATTACACTGAACTATCTGGTAATGATGATAATCGCTACTAAAACATCGAATAGCACTAACAATTAAAAGGTAAAGTTTAAATATAAACTTATCAGTACAAGTACTTTGGATGATTAAGGATTTCGAATGTGATGAAATCGCTGAAAGGATTGACCTTAGACTAGAGGCTACTTGAAAAGGGAAATACCCAGTTGTCCCACTGGTTGTTTTATTCCAAACAAACTATCGTTTGTTGGAATCGAAACTGTACAATTTATTGTGATGTTTTTGTTTTGGCTATCGCTTTATTCTCGTTCCAAAGAACCTAATTCGAAAGAACTATAAGGAGTATTTTGTTTATATCTCAGAGTATGTCCTGCAGGAGCTTTGACTGGAGGCCCCATAGATATTGAAAGATCAATTACTCATAAATATTTGAAATGCACATTACCTCGTACGACTCTAGCACCAAAATGCCCAATTCACACCTTTAAAAAGATACTTTTGTGATCCCCACATTTACTTAGTGTCTTTAATCCTCCCTCTTTTTTAATCTCTCTCACTATGTGAATTTACTAATGATTCTTATGAATCCCTTTAATTTTTTTGACTTTAGTCTACAATCTCTATTCGTATCCTCCCAATAACCAGATAAAAGTATATGCAGATATCTTTTCAAATATTGATAAATTAAGGTCAGTTTGTCTCAAATCTAGTATTCACTAGTCCAGATGTTTTGTTTGCTTTGAGATCTCTGCATTTTGGTTTGTTTATGAATGTGTAATTTCATGAAGTCCTAAAGTGGAAACAAATGTTTATCCAGTGTGTGGTTAGAGGACTTATTTTTGAGCTAGTATGCCCATTGCTTGGATTCTTCTACTCCTACTTTAGTTGGAGAGCACCCAGGTAGTATCACTAGATGTCATGCAAAGAGGGTGATACGAAGTGAAGTACAATAACTCGAACTTGGTAAAATAGTTGTCCAAAACACACATTTGTAACTTACATGGTTGATCACAAATACTCCAATTTCTGGTGGAGGCTTGTTGAAACTTGCGATGATCCTTAATCGGGCTCGTTTGAGCGTGTAGTTTTTTTCAGTAGGGAGGTTTTCAGAATACTCTTATCGTCAAGACTAACACATCTTATCCAGTTTCCTATTCTTTTCAAACTAAAACATTCAAGACACTGCTCTAGTAGTTTATTCATGTACATAATATGTTATCTGGAAAAACCTAGTCACCTTTAACTTTACGCAGTTAAAATTACTATGAACCAGTATCAGATAAATAGTCAAATAATCGATTTCATAAAGAAAAAAAAGATGTCTGTAGAAATAATTATTACACCAATTTTTAGAAAATCTCTGTCCGTTTGTTATTGAAGTAATTTAATCAACCATTTCCAATTAAACCCTTTTGAAATAGAATGTTTCCAATTTTTATTTTAAGGTTCAAGTGAATGATTGATTAGAAAATATCTTTCAGGTGTGTCTTGCATCGTATAAAAACACCCACTTCAGGCTAAAAATGTCTACAGATTCCATTGATTACCCCTATTCAATGACACATACATTACATGAAAGGTTTTTTTAAATGTTGATTACCGACTGTCTGGAGGTCAAACAATTGGTGCATTATGATTTGTCGCACGACTCAGTTGTAAGCAATATATGTAATCCTGTTAGTCATACATTTGTTAGATAAGTATGAACCTTAGATTTTGTGAGGGGTTGCTGTTATCAGAACGTTGAATCAGTTTGTCATCATTTTGTAAAGGAATTGTCTAATGCACTCTCCATATTCAGTGAAATGTAGTTGAATAAGATAGTTATTAGGTAACTTTGATAATTTACAGTTTTATTGAAAATGTTAAAAAAAACACATTCGTGTTTAGTTGATTAACGATAATCAACAATTTAATATCTAACTATCATCTGTATATGACCCTTTCTCTTCTTAATTAGCAGTTCTCCTACAAATTAATACTGTCTCTATGTGTATTCAACAACTGATCTACATATCGCTTTGGTCCATCACTTTGCCTTATGTTTACTGTTAGGTTTATCTTCAGCTCAGCTTGGTTAACTACGATCATTGTTATTAGCTGAGAAATGTAACAAAAGACTATCAAGTTTATATGTATGTGGCAGTGAAAATGAATGAATCAATACTTTTAGTTCCGTAAAAGTGAGTGAATGGTTTATCGTCAATTTTTTACCTTCACAGTTTAAATCACCAACTGATTTTGCCTAGATCATCATTGGAAACGTGGAAGCACTGGACGGCCGTTTCATCTTAGTATGGGTCTCCTCAGAAGTGAGCACCTGTGCCTCAGGATCTTAGGTCTCGCATGCAATCGGTTAATTTCCAGACCAATGAGCTAGCCGTTTAGTGCTTCCAGGTTTTCAGTAATCTAGCTAAGTTCAGGTAGTGAATGAAACTGAGGGTACTACAATCTGCACGAATACCCAATGCTACTAATTTCTTATCTATTAGTAAAGTGTTTCATTTTTAGCTACACATGTACGCACAACCTAACATTTTCATATCTACAATTTACTTAACACCAACTGTGCCTTATTACTTTGTTGGTTCAGAAAATCATTGCAAACGTAAGGTTACATTACATAATTATCTTTGCGTGATGGTTATATATATAGTTGTTCATCTTAGACTAATAGGTCATTTACTATGTGTACTTTTCTCTCAATATTATACACACTAATACTACCCTCCTCCTCCTTCTCTCTCTCTCTCTCTCTAGAAACCAGACACGTTAAACACGCAAATAAGATCATATCAGTAACCTACTGTGTAACTGAAAGGTCAGATTACATATGAGAATTATGAACAGTGATGATGACTATGACCTTTATTTATATATGAAATTTAAATGAAGGTGTGGTGCATGAAAATATACTTACTTACTTACTTACTCCTGTTGCCCCTCGTGGTGGAGCATAGGCAGCCCAACATGAAAATATGGTAAAATGTAATTATTTCCTAACAGTTAGCATCTGTGACATCTTTCATTCTTCAGAGAAAGTAAATGATGATGAAGTAATTATCTTAACCAACGTCATCTTTCTCTTTTTGTATAGTTCATACCTTCAGAAAGTTCGTTTCTTTGGTTAATATATAATAGATTGATTGAAATTCAAAAGTGAATGATCAGACTCTTACTTAGTGGCGTCATGTTCTTTTCTGGTTTCGACACCACGTAGCTTCATGAACAATATATGGTGAAATTTTTAATATTCTATCTAAGCCTAAGTTAAATCGAGCATTAGGCTTCCATAACTAAGAGTCTAAAATTTCATGACTGACATATTTTATAACCCTAAGAATCTTATAGGGGTCTAGTTGTGGTAGTTCACATGGGCTTAGCCAGGTTATACAGGTGACCGGCGTGATTCAACGCTTCGTGTATTTGGCGATTGCATTGCGATTTCTCATGGCCTTTCCAACATAAAGTCGTAAGTATATCAAACTCTTTTAGGCTAGAGTTTTGTAAACAGCTGTTTGTGGTTTGTTCGACTGAATAGGAGAGCAAGATAGAGATATGTATTAGCCAATCTATTGCTTCTTCATAACCAACGTTAACAATTTCACATATTCCAGGTCTAAATAAATAAAAGATGAGTTCTGCAAGAAGCTTCAGGACGTCCTTTGAAAAAAGTAGGCGCTCAAATGTAATTATCGTAGCACTTGATTTTGATTCGCAAATAAGCATTCTTTGAAAAAAAACTAAAAGAAACTTAATCTGTTCTTTCGGTGCCCCATCCTAGCCATCAGAAATTCGGTGAGTCTACTACAGTTGTACTCAGACAACCGTTTATTCCTAGCAAGCATCAGTTTCGAGCATAGAGAGAGATGTCGTCTCACATAGCAACTCCCCAAATCGAATTACGATCGGACATAAATAGACTATATCAATATCAACTATCGTCGGAGAGGTCCATCAAACAGCTATTGTTTCTTTTGCAGCACATGTTTATACTTCTATCATGTTCTTGTGTGTGTAGGTTTTTATCTGAGTCCTACTGGATAAAAAAAGATCATAACGAGATGACTTCCTGGGGTTCAGTTTAGATATGAAGAGATCAACAGCATATTTAAGGACAAATTAAACCGCGTGTAGGCAAACTGAATGTTTGTACCGGTTCATAAAGTCATTGATTACTAACCTGAGCCTTGTAGATAGGTTTAGTCTACCTGATTGTAACTCTCATGACAACCACGAACAGTGTCTGCAAACACTACCTTACGGTAATTACAAATCAATTGCAGTAACACAAATGCATTCATTCTCTATCTTTTTTTAGATCTAGTTTATCGATATTATTCCATCCATCCTATTTAACTACCTCATTTCTTCACTTTTAGCCATTTTTACTCCCATTGATACTACTATTACTTCAACTACTTTGATTGTTATCCTGTTTATCTAATCTCACTGTGTCGATGCTGTATTGAAAACCTGGGTCGATACACATTTAACCATATCCTGTGTCCGTTCAAATACTTATGACGTTGTCAAGGTCACATGTGTTCTAGCCAGTCTGAACTTTGCAATTGAACACTTGTACGGTTATTGGATGTGTCTTGAAATATAGTAACTATTGTTTCAGGTGCTTCACTACTGGTGAATTTTGTTTCAGTTTCTACTTATTAAGAAATTCAATTGATTTTCTTCATAATTTATTCAAATCTACATTAGAGAGTTTATCTCATTATAATTAACTAACTTGATAGTTTCGAAATCTGTCAAAATGAATTTTGATTTCCCCTAGAGAACTATTACATACTAATAACATTTCAGAATGAATTTAGCTGTAATTTTTCTCAATAAATTTCTCAATGAATACCTTCTTAAGGTTAATTATGACTAAAGTCACCTTAAAATTGAATGTAACAAGTGTTTTCGACCAATTAATTCTCAAATACAAGCGTGAACATGTTCTGACAATGAGGTTCCCGTACTTTAAGTAATTATTTTAAGAGAAATTGGTATTTTCGAATCAATTATTTAAAATAGAACTCATTGTCTATGTAAACTTTCAGTCAACTACTGTAGTGTAGTGAATACATTTGCAGTAAAGTTTGATTTTCATTCAAAATTAAATGATTATCGTAACATAGTTCTTATTAAGTGACTAACAGTTTCACTTGTCGATAACTACATCTTATAAAAATATTTTACACTTGCTTTTTGAATTCTCAATAGATTGATTTATAGAACAGAATGCAAGTTGATAAACTTTATCATCATCAGTGGAAGTTATTCTCCGTATTGTTTGACCTACAGTCCTTTATAAATAAGCATCAGTTTTGTGACAGCTGAAGGACGAGTATGATGTATGGCAATTCACTCTGTTCCCTTTTGTGGTCTTAAAAAAGATCATTAAAAATAGAGGGTATTCATAGGTTACTAATATTCGATCATAAATATTTTCGATATGTTGGTGACTTAGTTCGAGAACAACGTGTAACCGATAGTGAGGCTAGACATAGAGTACTATGCAAAATAAATCGTTATTAACTGCGATAGTTAACACAAGTGTTAAGTATTCCCAGTTATTGCTTATATTGGCAACCGGTGTAATGTGGTGTCGGAATAAATTTGAAAGAAGTTAGGGGCTGCCAAACCAAGACGTAGCACCAGTTTATGAAGTTACTGATAAATGGGATGAATTATGTAAATAAATAGATGTAGACTACCTTAATGGGATGGGCACGATTATCTTAACCATGGTTGGAGATGTTTCGAGACTGGTTTACCGATGAGGTGATAAATTCATTGTATCAAGGTATACGTCATACCTCAGTATAGCTCACATGTTAGTTCTACTAAGTGTGAAAAGTCCATCCAAAACAATGTTGACTTAGGATAAAGAGCCGTCAAACATCATCAGATACGAAAGGTATATTTCACATGCTCATGCATGAACAACTAGCATAAAGGTGTCTCACATACTACCGTTTATCACAGGGTCAGGATTAAGACGACGTAATCTGTGACCCAGATTTATATAAGTCTTTCTGACTTGTGGTAAACAATTTCGGACATTTTTATTTTATGGCAGTTCTAATCGCTGATTTATGTCATTTAGAGATTCGTTGAAAGAATCCGAAACCATCGAACGGCTGCTTTGCCAGTGTGTAGGACTCTTTAGAACTGTAAATCCATGACGAAACATAGAACCGAATCTTGGAACTTCAGGATATTGTTCAAGAACAAGACTTTTTAGCCACTGAGTCAAAATCCTATGATAAATGTCTCTACTTTGAACGTATGAGTACTTCACAATAGGTTTTTGTCTTTGAAACTAGCCCTTGTAAGTTAGTACAAATCTCTTACATAGCAGCTGAATTCTAACTTTTATATCCAGTAAATATTCGCCGAGTTTTCTCACTCATTGAGAACGGTGATCATCGATATCTACCTTTATATTTAATCATTGAAATATCGCATATAATAGTTAATCATATTATTGCCGATCAAATTATTATCCATGAAAGGTGCTCATCATATGTATAAAATAAAATCATATAGAAATAGGATGACGTTTCATTTAATGATCATTAAAGTATGAGTGTCGTCATGAACTCATGACCTATCTGACCCTAATCGATAAATTCAAAAGCCAATCATATTCCAACAATTTTCGTGATATTATTCATGTCCTAATCAAGTTTATTTCGATTTTTTTGTTCTTATTTTTTGAGATCTAATCATCCATAACTTATTTGGACATTGACTGTTAAAAATTTCCTAAGATACTTATTTGAGTACTTTCAGTAGATGTAGCTAGATACATTGTAAATCATGAATATTGCTTTTCCATGATACGATCAACATCTTGATTGTGAAAAAGATGTAATAACTGTAACTGTTGTTGTACTACAAGTGCTATGATTTAACGCAATTAGACAATCCGAAATTTCATCGGATACTTAATTGTTTGAATTGTTCTCAGTTATTGATATTTATTAGTAAAAGGTATCATGCGAGGTTTTTGCCAGAATTTTTACCATTCTAAGTGTTATCAAGGTGAACACAACTTGTAATCTTCAATTTTTAATTTCTGAATCGGGTCTGGATGGAATTTGACAGTTGTGGTCCGCAGCACTGCTGAGGAGTCCCACAATAGGACGAAACGGTCGTCCAGTGCTTTCAAGTTTTCCCTGGTGGTCTAGCTTCAGTTGACTCACTCTTTCAACTATGAAAATACTAAATCTCCACAAAACCCCTTCTGATAACAATACTAATCTATTTAATTGTCAAGTTTTGTTTGATATTTGAAAATGGTCACTCAAGGATGCCCCACTTTGTATACATCATCTTGAACCAAGAGATTTCGAGAAAGGTTGGCAAGAATCGTATATACTAAATACTTTCACTGTTAAGTATCGGGATTCAAAAAGACAGCTTTCGTTAAGATAGTGGGGTCACCTGGATGACTACTGAAAACCATGGTCATTTGGGCTTTATTATTATGTAAGTTAAGTTAGGTTTATGAACCATGGGATTACACGCGGTAATAGATAATATTGTGCATACCACGTAACTTGAGTGTCTTGAGTTATACTACTGGTTTGGTTATAGGTGTGCACTACTGAGAGCTAACAAACTGTAATTAAGCAGCTATCTGTCACTGTATGGACTTCAGTGATTCCACAGCCTATGTGATGAGAACTGAATTCAAAATGTTCAGTCTCTACATATCGGACCTGTAAGTTGATACGATGATATACTGATTTTCACTGATAAACCAGCATGTAAATATATCCATCACAGATTATTTTCTGTTAAGATATCACTGAAAAACAGTTACCACTGGACAACCGTTTCGTCCCAGTATGGTAATTCTCTTCAGCTGAGCACTTTGAACCTTCAGATCTTGAGGTAACCGTTTAGCCAGTAGAATCAATAGTTTACCGTTCATTTTTACGATTTTAATAATTTGCGATGTAGTGCGATGATCCTCCAATGCTATTGATGACGAATGTTTTGCTCTCGGAATGACAGTTCCACCAAATGCGATTCTTCACTAGGATTTCTGAAATATCTTTAAGTAATTCACTAGTGTACTGATTATTATAGTTTGATAAAATATCCTGAGTTCGACCCCTGGTAGTGTCATGGCTTCACACTCCCAGGAATTCTCATAGTGGAGTGAAACAGCTGTTCCACTTCTCGGTTTTCAATGGTACCCAAGCCGTGACTAATCTGTGACGAATATAACCTGCAAATTAAACCTTATTTTACCAAATCCTTCCAATCAAACACAGATGTCAAACCATTCAATCAGGTGATTTTGTTAAAACTAATGTTCAGCAAATAACATGATTAATCTGAAGTAAAATTCTTAACTGAGACAATCAGTATTGAAGTACTGTCTTTTTCAGAAGTGTTCTCCTCTCTTTGTTAGAGGTTGTTCTAGCAAGTTGGCTACATAATCATTTATGTTTTCTTTTGTTGGTGGTTTTGAAATATTGATAAGTTTTCCCTTGAGTTTATTTCTTGTTTATGTTCAGAGCCGTCTGCTTGATATCTCAATCACCGTGGTTTTGATGTAAGTAATCTCCCTATCTTCCGTGATATGCATTTGATGATTCATTAACTAATGTCTCTCCAAAATAAAAATTACCTTCAAAGGACCGGTTTTGAATACGTTATGCGAGCTTGGTAATGAGGTAAGATTGATAAATGTAACTCGCTTCCAAGGCGTTTAGCTTTATTACCATACTGGTGCTAATAAGCAACTATATGAATCGCATGAATTGTTTCACGATTTGTTCTAAATTTAAAACACCGTTTTTCTTACTAATAAACCACATCCTCACAACCAAATGATCTAATTTGTATCACTCTTTATATTTTAGTAAATAATTAGATTTTTCAAAAAGAAACAATAAATATTTTCTGCACACATTATTCTTAGTTTGTTCTCATATAAATTGGATCCGTAAACAGAATTAAATTATATGAAATATAAACGTAAAATATTAATTCAATTCGTACTTTAGCATTCGAATAGCATGATGTTGTCATGGCAACTATCATTAACTGTGAAATTTATGTTCGTTATGATACTGCAAGGATTAGTTTAATCGTTTCCGGTCTTAATAAATAAACTACATCACATTACAGACTAAACAATTCAACATTTATATCCAATATGAAACAATCAATCTTGTTTTCATTCCATCCAAACTACCCTGATTGAAAAAAACTATAGAAAACAAGGTAACAGTAGACAGATAACTCATTGAATTGTAGTTTGTTGATCAGTATACTATAACTAATTAATTAATCTGTATAGTCCAACAACCATCGTGTGATTTTGTTCGATATTCATATAATACTCCCAAATTAGTTAAGCATACATTTTAGAACCTTTCAGGTTGTATTATATATATTATTAATACAGGATTACCAGGCAAGGAGAATTTCAGAAAAGACCTGATCATCCTGATGGGAGGCCTGAACGTCAAAGTCGGAATGGACAACACCATGTAAGAAGATATCTTCGGTCAACATGGATTGATTGGGTGTAAGTAACGAGAATGGTGACAAATTTGCAAATTAGTGTGCATTTGCTATATCGAGATAAGAATATGAATAGTTTAGTTGTTTACCAATTATACGATAGAAATATACGCATAGTATTGATCCATAAATGGATCCCAAAAGTTACCATTCATTATTCTTATCGGGACATAACAGCATTCAACGAAAGGTTTATAGGAGGCTCTATATTCCCACACAAACATATACACAAAACTATATAAGTTCAATACAGACATCTTTCGAGATACCAACAAAATGAATGAATTCAAGATAAC
Source organism: Schistosoma mansoni (assembly GCF_000237925.1). Lineage (NCBI taxonomy): Eukaryota > Metazoa > Platyhelminthes > Trematoda > Strigeidida > Schistosomatidae > Schistosoma > Schistosoma mansoni. Next base: position 20,071,760 of record NC_031496.1, read on the forward strand.
TCTCAACAACGAGTTCCAAGCCTTACAAGATTCATTCGAAGAGGAGAAAACTATAATGTAGGACAAGTGGAAAGGGATGAAAGAAGCACTAATTTCAACATGTCAGAATATTCTGTGTCTCAAGTAGCGTGATCATAAGAAATGGATCTCCACTGAAGCGCTGGACAAGATTCAAGAAATGAAAAATAAGAGAGCATTTAACAACAGCCGAACAAGAACAGATAAATTCAGGGGACATGCTAAATACACAGAAGCAAACAAGCAAGTAAAGAGGAGCATTAAAGCTGACAACCAGAAATACGTTGAATATGTAGCAACGTCAGTGGAAAAGGCTGCACGAGAAGGAAACTTCAGACAAATATATGATGCAATGAAGAAACTAGAAAAGAAATATTGTAAACTAGACAGACTGGCCAAAGAATAGGAAGTTAAGACAATCCCTGAGATTCGAGGACAATGGAACAGATGGGTAGAATACGTCGAGGAACTGTTGAATAGACCACAGGAAATCGAAGCAACACACAAACCTTCCTATAGATGTCACTCCATCGACGATCAGGATGTCCCGTCATCAGACAAATCAAGAGTGGGAAAGTAATAAGACCTGACAATATACCAGGTGAAGCTCTGAATTCAGACATAAAATTAGCTGTAAAAATGTATCACGTTCTATTCAAGAAGATTTGGGAGGAAGAGCGAGTGCCGACGGACTGGAAAGAAGGGCGCTTGATCAAGATATCAAAGAAAGGAGATTCGAGGAAACTTGAGAACTATAGGGGAAACGTTTTCAACAGATTGTTGTTAAGCGGATGAAAGACGCAGTAGACGTCCAGCTTCGAGATCAACAGGCTGGATTCTGTACGGATCGGTTGTGCACAGACCAACTCGCGTCACCACGGGTCATCTTTGAATGATTAATTGAATGGAAATCGTCACTATATTATCAAATTCCTTCACTATGAGGAAGCATTTGACAATGTGGATAGGAGAACTTCATGGAATCTTCTTAGATATTATGGTGTACTTGAGAAAACCATCAACATTATACGGCTTTCATACGGTAGACTACAGTGCAAGGACCTGCATGAAGGGAAGCTGACAGATGTATTTTGTGTTAGGACCGGAGTAAGACCAGGCTGCCTACTCCCTCCTTTCTCTTTCTTCTGGTTTATGAAGACCTCGATATCTGAGGGGAAGCACGGAATACAAAGGACGACTTGTATACAACTAGACGATTCGGACTTCGCAGGTGACCTGACCCTTCTACCCCATATACATCAACAAATGCAGGTCATGATAAACAATGTAGCAGCAGCCTCTGAATCAGTAGCCCTCAACATTCACAAGGAAAAACCAAGATCCGCAAATACATCATGGATAAAACCAACCTAATCACACTTGATGGAAGATCTCTGGAAGATGTGAAAACATTCACTTACCTGAGAAGCATCATCGATGAACAAGCAGGATCTGATGCAGATGTAAAGGCGAGGATTGGCAAAACAAGTGCTGCATTCCCACAGTTGAATAACTTATGGAACTCAAAACAACCAACATCAAAGACACAATGTTCATTACGAACATCAAGACAGTCCTACTGTACGGAGCTGAAACTTGGAGAACTATCACAACCATCATCAACAATGTACAAGTATTTATAAACAGTTGTCTACACAAGATACCTAATATCTGTCGATCGGATACCATCAGCCGCAGCCTTCTGTGGGAGAGGACAAACCAGATTCCATGTGAAGAGGAAATTAGGAAAAGACGTTGGAAGTGAATGGAACATACATTGTCGAAATCACCAAACTGCATCACGAGGCAAGCCCTAATCTGGAATGCTGAAGGGAAACGAAAAAGTATAAGGGCAAAGAACACACTGCGTTGGGAATTGGAAGCAGACGTGAAGAGGATGAATGTGAACTGGAAAGGATTTCCCAGGACATATTTGGATGGGTAATGCTGGTGGGCAGCCTGTTTCTCCACGGGGGGTAAAAGGCGTAATTAAGGAAGTAGGTAAGTATCCACATATCTTTATTAAATCATGAGGTCATTGGGGTGTGGGTCAACACTTTATAGAGAGTTGTAAAATTGTTTGGCTTTTAATGTCTTCGAGTCAAGTGGATTGAAAATTATTAGGGAATTTTGAACAGTGTGGCTTGAAATTAATCTCATCAACTTAGATTCATTCATCACCTGCATTATCTTTAACATCTTATTCTATCTTTATTTGAGTTTTCATAGTTGTCGCTTACTAATTTTTCCAATTTATCGTTGATAACTTAACTATAACTCTCTTTAGCTTACACTGAATGATTTCTTGGTCACAACCAATATCATGCATTTCTAGTTCGTTGAATCCTATCGATTAAGTTGCAATGTGGTTATTAGTCTAAATGACTAAATATTATATGCATTATATTAGATGGTTGGAGGCAGACAACAGAAAACTGTTTTTCTATGTACTGACGTTACTGGTAAAGAGTTTAGCTAAGAAAAACACAAATCGTACTACTTCTGAAATATTTGATTTCACAAGCAGTTGATTCCGATCCTCTTATTTTTTCCTGTTACCCTAATCGATATTTTTTTGAACATGCTTTTGGAGTTTACCTGCATTTTTTTAATCCTATTTAGTCGTTTTCATTGTATTCGCATGTTTCTTGCATCATAATAATAGGTATTCAGATTAACTTCTAATTAACTTCATTTATTTATGTGCATTGAATTTCATCTGAAATTTTCGTTTCGAAATACTATATGTTGAAGGAGCCGGTGAGAACTTCACGAAATAAAATGAATTGATGTTATTTTGCTAAAAAATCTTTATTTTTGGCTCTTTCCAGATTGCTCATAGAAACTACATGTATAAGTTGTTCCTCATTCTCTCTCTCCCTATAAATAAAGGATTAGAGACAGGTTTATTTGAGATCTTATCAGAACTGATTGATTGCTACTGTTTATGTGTGTAAAATTACAATGGAAGCTTCGTAGTTAGATAGTTGAGCTTGGAAAATAAGATACTACCAATAAATACTAGTTTTCTTATAGACAACCTTTTTATTGTCTTACATAATTGGTTTAAAGCTAGGATGTTTGATTATAATGTAAGACTCGTAAACTGACTCTTATTCTTTACAATGGAAGCTAAATTTACCTACTATTGGTAAAGTGATTAGATGGTGCAAAAACTGACCTGATTTAATTGCATAATTTAGATCAATCTAATCTTTGTTTGATATTTTTGTCAAATTACGTCATTAGGACATAGTATGGTCACATGAAACTCTTTACCCCGTATTAGAGAGTAAATTTACATCAAAACACATTACATTTTATATCAAGTTAAATATAATCGACGTCTGTGTGTGTGTATGTAAGAAGTAACCTTAGAGCTAAGACTAACGAAGGTAGGATAAGTTAAGGAAAAAGGAATAATTAATATGTATAATCCCAGATTATTGAACTTGTTCATTGTTATATGTTGGACAACATGTATGTTCCTTCATTATTAATAATAATCTAGATTTAGTTATGAGGTATATTGATAAAGTTATATCTTATAAATAAAACAGTATAATTTACAAGACGTTAGATCAGAAATTTCACCTGTAAATAAATCACTAGTAAAATGAATTTGAATAAATTTAGACATATTTAGCTAATGATATTCAATTTAAAATAGAATATACCCTACATGAATTTCATCGGCTTTCTTCATTCAATACTTACTTGGATAAACTTGATTAGTTTGATAACACTGACGATCAAAACAATAGGTAGTCTATCAATTTCCTTGACAAATATTTTAAAAAATGTTCGGTGAGCCAGACCGTCTATTATGAAGCTTTTGTTGTCTGTACATTAGAACAGTCTTGATATTTGTATTAAAAATTCTGATATTTATGTTGTGTGACAGCTTTTTCTAGTTACAGATATTCCTCACTTGTACCAATGCTACACTTCAATTACCAACTCACCTCATCACAACTGTATCACATCCACATTCTTCATTATTCGCACTAACAATATATGGAAGTGCTCACATCTCTTCCACAGCATGACCATCAAACACAATTCACTCGATACTCACCGTGTTGTATATTTAGGATCTCACCTCTTCTCTTATCAGTGTTGAAACATACTCATATGGAATCGAATACACCACACTGTCTCTCTTCAAAAACATATGCTCCTGTGTGTGTGATATGAGTGCCAAGTCATTTGCACTATAGCAAACATCCAGTTGCATCCAATCTGTCCAATGTTTTGTGTGCTTCTACTCAGATGTCGAGGTCTTCATAATCCATTCGACTATCAGAACAAAGAGAAAAGTTGGCAGTAGACAGCCTTATCTCACACCGACCATCACTTCGAATAGATCTGTGAGCTGCATGAATTCTCAGTGTATTCCATTGTGAGAATTCCGTATCATGATGAAGACCCTCTCAGACACTCCATCATGTCAAACAACAATCCACAAACTTTCCCCATTCACCCTGTCAAACACTTTCTCATAGTCAACGATATTGACATAGAGTGATGAACCTCCTTCAATTGGTGATTGTTCAACAATGATTTGCAGTGTCGTGAATTGGTCAATACATGATCGATCCTCAATAAACCCAGCTTGTTGTTGTTTTAAAATTAGGCGTCTACGGAATCTATCATACGATTCAACAACACTGTTGAAAACTTTTAAAAATCTTGAGAGTAGTGTGTTTTCTCTGTAGTTTCCACAACTAATGAAATCCACTTCTTCGATATCCTGATAAGGTTTCCTTCTTTCCAGTCTATCGACATTTGTTATTCCTACCAAATCATTCAAATTATTATGTGGAGCATGTTTGTGTTGTCTCTATATCTGATTTCAATGCTTCAGTGTTTTGGTATTTCGGTACTGGTATGTTGTCTCATCCTACTGATACTTTCCCACCATTCATTTCACTTCTGGTCATTCTGTCCTCTTCAATTGTTGACAGGGTGATATCTGTAGAGACGTCTTTGTGTACTGCCTCGATGTCCATCATTTTCACCCACGGTCGTCTATTCAATAATTCGTCTAGGTGCTCTACACACCTGTTCCACTCCTCTTCGTCCCACCTCAGTAACTAGTTTTCCTCACAAATTATCATGACAGGTCACACTGGTCTACTGGAGTTATCTGAGAGATTATTTTTTGGATCATATGGCCCGTGAATATTTCCTACATTCACAACTTCTTCTACTACAAGTTGTCAGATATTCTAGATATTTTCGTTTGTCAACCCATACTTTTCTTCACTCACTCGTTTACTTCTGAGTATTCAATCTGTGCATCGGATTTGTCTGCTCTTCTCTTATTCCACTGTTACTGTTAACTGTCTTCGCATCTTCCATTGATTGAATCCTACACTGGTGATCTACAAGGATCAAACCTTCGTTCTGGTGGGGCTACTCGTGACACAACACCTCCTGATATGTTGGAGTCAGTGCCGCCTTATTCCCTTCCAACTTGTTCTCCATAGTGATTTCCTCTTCTTCTATGGGTAAATCTTATGAAGCATGCAAACTGTTGTTGAGAGCGATCTCGAGTTTGTTGAGTTTGTCAGACTGTCAAAGGAAGACCATGATAAACGCTTGTAATGAAGTCTATCCAGTTATTCACTACTTCTTCACCTTCCGTTCCAGATCGACCACCAACACCTGGTCATCTGAAGCAACACCAATTCCTCTCGTCATCCATACGTATTCATGGACATTCTGAAGCATTCATTGATGCACATGAAATCAACCGGATTCTGTGTAATGTGATTTGGTGGAATCTATTTAACTTTGTGTATGCATTTGTGGAGTGAAATACTCTCACCTATAACCATGTTGTTGACAGCACATAGATTTACAAGTCTCTCATCATTCACAATCCTCCCTGTCATTTCACGTCACCACACGATTCGTTCATAACTGGTATTGTCCATTCCAATCTCGAAGTTTAGTTCGTCTAACACAATGTTCAGGTCGTTTCCTGGACATTTCTCGAAGGTCGACTTCAGTCTCTCATATAACTGATCATTCTCATCCTCATTGTGATCGTTGGTGGATACATAGAAATGGATCATAGTCATTGTAATCCCTCTCTTCTTCATCTCGATGAATGTTTCGATGATCCTACAACTATGAGACTTCCATCCCATAAGTGCTTTTCACGTTTCGTTGGAGAGCATCAGTGCAACTTGATATGGGGAGCCAATCACAAATAGCGAAATGTTAATCGATGGCAAGCAGAAGTGACCCAAATTTCAAGTGCATTTCATTGGGGTCAATGGGTCAATTTCATTTGGTAGCCCAATACACATACTCATTTACTCTTGTGTTCTCGCTCAAGTAGTCAGGTGGGTGACTAGCGCTTAGCATACGTGTATCAGTATCCCATTTCGGACACCACAAGTCACAACTTCTTGTATGTGAAGCTTCTTCTTCTTGAACAGAATACAACAGAAACTCTCCTAAATCTAGTCTTTTCTGTTCAGATTACATTCAATGAATTTTATTTATTATAAGCAATACTAGTTAGTATATGATCATTTCTGCGATTATTTGAGTGATCCTCCTAGTCTCCTACATGCGTGTGAACATTCCATGTACCTGAATTAATTGTTGATCTGTTAGTCAGAGAGGGTATTGACGTGGTGACTACCGAAGAATCTTAGATTTCCTTATGAGGCATCATAACTCTTCCTATTTAAGACCCTTCAACGTTGAGACTTGAGATCAAATAGTTTTTTTTTTTAATGGTTAGTGTTCCTTATAGTGGTTATTTTCTACTATAAGGTGTTGCTGACCTTTAATCTAATCCTTCTCCTTTATGTGTTTTTGGAACTGACAATAACTTTCGAGATGCTTCAGGGTGAGTTAGAATTTTAATTTATTCCATTGAAATATATATTAACTGGAATAAACATTAATATTCTACTGCTTGACGACCCAACTAAAAACAAACGCATTACCACCGGAATCTTTCATCTGAATTATAACTATTGAATATCATTTCAATATTTTGTGTTGATAAACGATTTGAAACAAGTAAATAATAGTCATCTGTTTAGAAAAAAAAATAATTTTTTTTAACCGGAAATATGTTTTATCAAATTTCTAGGTAAAAAGTAGAGATTCCTAAATAAAATTTAGTTTTCTTCATTATGTGCATATTGTAAAACTTGTAATGACTCATTCTACTTGATATTGATCTTTGTTGCTGTTTTGAATTATTCATACCATGTAAACGATCTTAGTGCAGTGCACTTGGTTTATTATGTTTTAAAAAAAACAAAACAAAATATTTTACACGAGACGTACTATTAATATTCATGTTTGAAGAGTTTCGTTGATCGCGATTAAGATATACCTATCACTAAATGACTAAATGATAATATTGAGGTAAGCTATATAGAGTGTATATATTTAAGCAAAAAGAATATAAATATAAATAAACTAACGATATTCATCATGTATTATCTGTTTGAATCTTCCCATTAATATTTAGAACTGCAACTGATCAGTCTCTTTTGGGGTATGTGCATCGTGTGCGGGTTGCCTCGACATTGCCTTAAGTCACAAACATTATAAGTACAGATGGACAAGATAGTGGTTATTAGAACTCAGTAACTAATTGGATAATATGATGGCGTTTGAAGCGGACGGTATTGGGTTCAAGTCGTGGAGTGAAAATCAGCTCTGGTACATTCAGTTGACGAGTTCTAAATGGGACGAAACGCACGTCTTAGATCCCAATGCTAGCCACTATCCATTATTGCTTATAAAAATAACCATATATTTACTCTCTGTCTTAACTGAAATAATATCTATCATCAATTTATCTAATTTTTAAAAAATAGTAGAGATTTCTGTACGTGATGAGAAAGTTAACTGAAACCTTGAAAAAATGTCGATTAATCATATTATTACTTATTTCGTTTAAACCATTTCCTACATATTGTAATATATAGAGTTGAGATCATGAGTCGGTTGAAGCTAGACCACCATGAAAAACCTTCAATTGGATCATCATCTCAAATCTATAAAATTACTAAAATCTCCACAAAACCCCTTCTGATATTGTAATATAAACAATCATCATAGCAAATACATTGAATAAGTTTCGTAGGTAGTGTTTTTCAAAAAATGAAATGGGAAGTTTTTATTATGAATGTATTGTCCAAATAGCTACTGTTTGATTTTTTTTGGAATTTATACATTTTTTGTTTTATCGTCTGAGAACATTAAATGTATAGAGCTGAAGTGCACTGAACCTAATCATGTTAGCACGATTAAGTTATTCCCTTTTTAAGGTATATGTGTTTGAAGAATCGTGCGTTTTTTTGGTCAATAGCTTTTCAGTTACAATGTCGTATTGAGAAAAAAAACTAACGAAATCTGATGGTATATCTATGGAGGTTGTAGTAGCCTTATTTTATGTACCCTTCAGCTTGTAACTGAACTTGTGTGGCAATTAAATCTTTGTTATTTGTTTGTTGATCGGATGGTTATAAATTTCTTTTCTGCTTGAAACTGTATGCTTATATATAAGTCGGATTATTCTTTTTAGTTTCAGCAATTGTATGAAATATACTATTCTTTAAACCTTTGTAACCGACTCTTGTTCTCATATTGCCTAATATAAGGTGAATTATCATTGCTCAGATCATTGAATACTATACAGCAATCCTGTAAGATAGCATTTTGAAGTCAGATGAAGTCGCGATGTTCCTAAGTAGAATGACAGAAATTCTTTTTCCATCTAATAAGTGAATAGAGACAATTTTGGATTATGAGTTAAGTTGGTGTGAACACTTATCGCACTTGATACTCCATCTGCTTGTACGTATAAGTTCTCATTGACCTTGAGCTTATTTGATTTTCTCAAACTTGCTACTGGTAATATAATGGATTTAGATAGTTGGTGATTAGATCGGTATATTACACCTATCTATGTAGGTTTATGACCATACTAATTGATTAGTCTTCTGTAAATGTTTCTCTACAATGAATAAAATTGCATCTTGTGGTACTATCAATCAAGAATGATGCTCCAAATACACTGGCAACCAAATCATTGCAACCATTCTAAGTTTTAGATCTTGGAGATCCATTTATCTTATTCATGTGTTGGAATGAAGCGAAATACTTAATATTTTAGTGAACTATTGAGTATGTCATTCTAGAAGCAATTAGTTTAAGTTAGTAAAGCCAAGCTAATCTTTGTTTGTTCAATCATTAACTAAATAGGGTTACTGAAAATAATGAAGTGAGCTTTACTGATAAACTAATAAATATATATCACTGACAAACCAATTGGATCACTGAAAATGAACGAAAACTTGACTCATTGAATGAATTGTTTGCTTTTCCTATAATTTTTTTTCTCTAACAGTCCACCAACTGAGTAATCAGGTTCAACTGTTAACCGATCCTCAACTTCAACTTAGATAGTTCAATTAGTATTGTTTGTTTGAATCTTCCCATTGATGTTTAGGACTGCAATTTGTCAGTCTCTTGTTGGCATATCTTCATCCTGTGTGGACTGCCTCGATATAGCCTTGATTCACAAGCATTGTAAGAAAAGATGGATAGTGGCTAGCAGTGGAATCCAGGACTCGCGTTTCGCCCTATTTGGGACTCGTCAGCTGACTGTACCTGCATCTGAGTTGATGTTCACTCCGGGACTCGAACCTATTACCTTTCGCTTCAAACGCCATCGCGTTATCCACTCAGCTACTGAGCCCTGATAGGACGAAACGCGCATCCTGGATTCCACTGCTAGCCACTATTCATCTTTGCTTAGATAATGTTTCTATTCAATTATGATTTAGATTACGCTAGATATCTAACCAAGCGATTTCTTTTCATTTAAAATCTAGTTGTATTTTGTAAAATGAAAACTGAATAATTTTTAATCAAACAATGTAAATCATTCCCAGTTGAATACTGACGAAATAATTTCATTACTGAACTCTCAGCAACATAGCAATATTTTCTTAAATCCTAACAAGATAGTCTCTATACGAAAATCAGTTCATCAAATAAAACCACCTTAGATAGTTTAACAACTGTGTAAATTTTACAAAGAAAAATTTCCAACATTCACCGCACATACAATCTTCATTCATTTGATTTGTACATCTTTTCTATTACTCTCACCCCTACTCTGTTCTTCTTCTTCTTCTATTTCCTTTGAACGTTGATGATATAAACAGAAAAAAAGGAATGAAATGAAATGAATTTCCACCTAATTACATGATGTATACATAATAATGATTGTAGAACAATGACTAATATACACTGAATATGATTGACCTTAGAAATAATCAAATACCAGATGTTGTGATGATATTATGATTGGTTCATTTTGAATTTCTATACTGGCATTATGACTCACACCCTATCACCGTATATATATATATATATATATATATATATATATAATGGTTGTTCTTCCACTTTTAAACCAGCAGTCTTTTCCTATTTAGGTTTCTTAACATTTTTGATCTGATTTATAAGCGAATACATCGTATGAATAGGATCAGTGGTAACGTCTCTGACTTTGAAGCTGAGTGACACGGGATCGAATCCGTCAGGGAGCACCAGTTCCCTCAAGATTACAGGTACACCTTTCTGATGAGTGCCAAGTAGCAAGAAACCCGGGTCCAGGGTTTCCTGTTGACCACCTCCAACCACAATCTTATCTCAACATAGTGCACGCAGTATCGAGTCACCTAGACTAGTGGCCACATTCCAACTTGATCGATAGCATTCGATCAGCACTAAGAAGGACTTGACACGCATGACATTGATCACCACCCAGTGATTAATCAATTGTGATTAGGATCATTTGTTTAATTTTTGACTTTTCAAAAGAAAATAATTTGTTCTATAGATGGAAGTAGTTTTTTTCCAATAGGCATTATCATCTATGGAAGTGAAATATTGAACTTGTTACGACTCTAGTTATTAAACCTTTCTAATTATACTTTTTTGATAGAAAGTAAATATACTTGACAATCTTCCACATGGAAATTAGAAGTCAATCTACTTTCTAAATAAATTCGAATTAAAAGAGGGTTTTGTAGAGATTTTAGTAATTTTATATAGTTGAAATCCCACAATAGGACGAAACGGCCGTCCAATGCTTCCAGGTTTTCCATGGTGGTCTAGCTTCAATTGACTCATGATTTCAACTATATTAAATTCGAATTAATTGTTTGTACATAAGATGTCAGCTCTATTGCTAACTCAGTTTAATATATTAATAAAATTGAGATCTCATTCAGAAATCCTTCATTTGTATTTAGAAGTCATATTTAAAGGATTGAATCTCAAAAGCGTATCTGTTCCAATCACCCCATCTTCTAGAGGAGTGAGTTAGGGTGTTGTTAGGATTATATAGAGTGTGGCTACTGAATAATATTAAATCAAAATTATTTACATTATTTAATCTGAATTAAACTAAAATTCGCGAATATATTGATCGACTAATTATTACAACCTGTTTATTGAAAATATAGAATTGGAATATTGTAATCGAGATTTATACAATATTACGGTGTTTAACTCATATTTCATCAAACATACCATGTGACTGTATAGAAGAACATTTTACATACAAAACTATTGATGCTTACCTAGAATACACAATAAAATATAAACTCTACCTGTAGCTCCTCCGGGGGCTACTGCCGGTCCCAAAACCGGGTAAAGGAGGAGGGTTGGGCATGGGGTTAGCGACCCCATCCCGTAGAAAACCAACTCGTTAGAAAAACACTAACCAGAAATCACACCTACAGATAGATCTAACTATTGATTTTAGATCCAGGAAAAGTATTTCTTATATTCTTTCACCAGATATAAACATATTATTGTTCATAGCTGATTTTATAAAATGATCACTTTTATATATTACCATATAATAAAATAGCTTGTCTATGTAAATAATACTTGATTAACTACTTATATTAACTACTTATATTATACAGTAATATATTCATTATAATTATCTTAATGAAATAAAAATCTCAAACTTTAAGTTGTCATTTGAAAAGAGATATTTTTAAACAAAGATTTACCAGTATAAATATTCACCATCTTCGAATTAATTTACTTCTTATAAATTATTATTTATTAAAACAAAGAAGAATATAATGTAGAATCATTCTGATGTTATATATGAACTTTCATCTAAATAAGAGCGAATAGTTTCACAGTGTTTGGGCGCCGAGTTAATGTAAGACATTAAATAGAAATAATATATATTTGTAAAATCTCAGCGAATGAATTTGAAGTAAATCCAACGTTTCACTTGGCAATCCGGTCCAAGCTTGGACAAATATATTATTCCTATTTTGTATCATTCTGATGAGTTTTTACACTTTAATTGATTCATCAAAATCCATTGAAACTTGAATAGAGATTTAATTTAAAATGTAATAAGATACTGTTCTTATAAATATTTTACAGATGAATTTGATGAAACATAATATATACTTTTTTAAATTTCAATCGTTGAGATCATGAGTCAATTTAAGCTAGACCACCATGGAAAGTCTGGAAGCACTGGATGGTCGTTTCGTCCTATTGTGAGACTCCTCACCAGTGCGCATCCACGATCCCGTCTCACGAGATTGGAAGCCAGGACCTATCAGTATCGCGCGAGCACTTAACCTCTAGACGGTTTTTTTGGTGGTCTAACTTCAAATGACTCATGATCTCAACTATTGAAATTACTATAATATCCACAAAAACCCTTCTGATATACTTTTTTTGTTTAATTAATTCATCAGAGAATAGACTAATAATTAAGTGTATAGTTCATGGTAAAAGTTTGTTCATGAACTCTTTGGGTTCACATTTTATGGGTCGAATCTCTGTTGCAGTTTTTTCTTATTTATTCAGTCAAAACAATTAATTTGCAAAGTGTAGACCGGAAAAACTATTCTGATAGTTGAAAGGATATGAATTGTTAGTGAATTAATTTTTGCTGACTTGGAATGTAAGAAAATTTAAATCATGAATGGATGAGTGTTAGATCACCATAGAAAACCTGGAAGCAATTGATATCTGTTTCGTTCCAGTATGGGACTCCTCAGCAGTGTTCATCTACGGTCCCGTGCATAAGGAACTCGAACCCAGGACCTTCGGTCTCATGGGCGAGACTAGTGATTGACTTCAAGGCAAGTTTCCTGGAGTTGTACTAAGAAGCCGTGACCAGTGCAGTTCAACCGTGTCTGTTGTAAAGGTAGTTACTCATTGAAGACAATGGCAGACGGTCGCGCAATATCGTGAATTGGTTTAAATTAAACATTAACACCGTTAGATGCTAGTTCAGTGGTCTAGTGGCTAAGCGTTCGTCCGCGAGACCGGATATCTCCCTGTCGTGCGGCATCGCGGTTGCGCACTGCTAAGTAGTCCCACACTAGGACGAAACGACCTTCCAGTGTTTCCAGGTTTCTAAATTATGATCTAACATTCATCCATACATTATATCAACAATCTCCACAACCTTATACTTAAAATTTAAATTTGTCTTTTATTTTAGTCGATAAACTTCTGAATCAGTAGCACTCGAGATTCCATCCTGTACAATACACTTTTCAATTGACGGCATTTGAATAATAAGTGTGCTGAACAATGACAGAAGTCATTTAGTTTGGTCTTATTGTGAAATAATACCTTTCTTAATTACTGAAACAAAAAATGTTATTTATTAGATAGCTTAGTACAAGTAATCAATCAAATGAGGACAATCATGAATTAACGTTTGAATGTATAAGATACATTCTATTCAATCTTGACAACTTCAGTCCATCAATCAATCAGTAATATTTAGATGTTCGTGATCATTGACAGATGTTCAGTAAATAAGGTCATTATACTTCACTAGAAGTAAAAAAATCATAGAGAAAGAGAACAAGGGGGTGGGGGGTACCATGAAAGGGAGAGAATCGTAATCTCTTCAGTTTTCACTAATCATCAGATTGATCAAAATTTAATCTTTTGATATGGTTATTAGTTTTATTTAGGGTATATACTTTTATTTACACAATCATACAAGATTTTATGAATGGACATAGACTATATGTGCTTTGATACTCCATAATCAAATATTAACATGACACAATAAACAGAATTGTATAGAAAAGAATGAAAGCTGATAATCTTATCATTAAAATGATCTAATCATAAATAAATGGGAATATGAAACACCCTTGAGGCTAATCAAAGTGTATAGAATTTTCTTTCTCAGGAGAGTTGACAAATTGCGTATACCCCGATTTCTTTTAAATGTAATAATATACATTAATTATATATACATGCATTTAGTTACTAATTATTTTATTGAACATGTGATAAAATCCATTCAATAGTTATAATTAACATCCGATAACACAGTATCTACCATTAAGTTTTTAATGTTACTATGCTTGAACATTGGAAACTTTAAAAACTATAATCATAGGTTTTAATGTATTTATCCCCTATGTGTATGGGTATATCTTAGGTGTGTGTGTGTGTAAGTTTAATGTACTATTAAGTATCACCTCTAAATGATAAAAATAGAGTTGATGAAGGATATCTCATTAAATAAATATTCATCACCAAAAAAAATTTTGAATCAGGTCATTTTAAGTGATAATTACAAATGCTAATTATGCAATAATTTGGTAGTAATTACTGAATTAAAGGAATGAGAAACTACTTATGACCTTATAAGGTTTATATACTGAAACAAGTTTCGAGTATCTTCATTCTAAATTTTATTCTATTAAGGGCTAAATGTATATACACTGAGTTCTTTCTGTAATAGGATTATAGAACTATTTGATATTTCCTAATTGTTTATACTTAACTAAGTTTTCTAAGTCATCAATCAAATTGTTTAACTGAATTTTTGGTTAATTTCAGTTCAGGAATGTTGTACTCTAAAAGATTAAGATTATTTATTTATAGGTTTAAAGTAGTAAAGTTATGCGTCAACTAGATGAAAATCATTCTTCACATAGATTCAAAAAGTTAAGCTTTATAGTTCTATCAAGAGCTGTGGATATTTAAAAAAATTATTTCCACCATGAACTGACACAAAATTAATAACTAAAAAATCAGTCAGCTCTGGATATCATTTTCATTTTAATTTGTGACTTATCTGCAATACACATCCATTATATCACATGGGATCGCATTTGTTATCATGATTCACATAATCACTGAATATTAGATACTAATAACATATCAGAAGGGGTTTTGTGGAGATTTTCGTGGATTGGTTGAAGTTAGACATTAACATCGTTGGATGCCGGCTCAGTGGTCTATCGGTTAAGTGTTCTGGCGCGAGACTGGTAGGTCCTGGGTTCGAATCTCGCGAGTGCGGGATCGTGGATGTGCACTACTGAGGAGTCCCATAATAGGACGGAACGCCGTCCCTTGCTTCCAGGCTTCCCATGGTGGTGTAGCTTTAATTGACTAATAATTTCAACTTTACCATTTGTTGATTTGTTATGGTTAAAATAATTGGCCTTAAATGTTAAATGACAGTTTGTTATCATGAATTATAAAAAATATCTTCTGTTTTGAGAATTCTACTCAGATTGATAAGGTCAATAATACTGATTGATGGCTGTCAGTGTATTGTGGGATTCATGTGTTATCTTGGTTTAAAGCTTATCAGCTTATGTATATCAAATCATATCATTTATTTGTTGAAATATTATATTTATGTACATTTGTTCAGTGAGTTACCTGAGCCATCGGATGACTTACAGTAGGCGACCCACTTGAATTTCTACGCCTTAGTTTTTCTAAACGTTCATGTATTAACATAAGTTTTCAACTTAAGATTTGTTTTACTTAACTACTTACGTCTGTCAACCTCTTGTATTCAAACTCCTTCATGAAATATCTACAATTTATCCCGAATCTAATTACTAACAGATTCAGAAAGTACCACCAAGATGATTCACTTATTTTCCTCGTCTACTAGATGGAGAAAGGAGAGAAGACTACAAAGGAATTCATTTATCATATATATTGAGACATGAAAGCAAGACTGATCATAAACAATTACGAGTGATAATTAAAAGAAAAACCCATTGTGTCATCGAATAAAAATGAAGAAAGTTCAGCGAAGAAAAAGCAAAGAAGAAATTATTCGCCGAATTCTCTTTATTTTTATTCAATTACGAATAAATATGAATGTCAGCTAATCGTTGTTTGAAGATTTTTTTAAACCCAGTATTTGAATACCTACTGGTTAAATGACTATTAAACAGGAATTGCGTTGACAATTTGTATATTTTATGCTGAGAATTCCGTACTATCATCAAACATATGGTATTGAATAGTCGGAGTATTATTTGATAGCTTTATACATCTACATCAAAGCGATAATGTGAAGTTTACGGAAATTTCAAGTTGTAGATATATATTAACGTGGGGACCTCTGGATTATTGGTTCAATATTATACAAATCAAAACAAGCAATCAGTCAGCTAATAATATCACGCTTTTTCCTTAATCATAATATTTAAATCTTGAACATATTTTTTTAGGAGACAAGCAAATGTTCAACAAATGCAGATGAAGACAACTAATGCAGCAGTAGCCTCTGAATCAGTACGCCTCAACATTCACAAGGAAAAACCAAGATCCTCAAACACAATATGGACAACACCAAAAAACCCAATCACATTTGATGGAGAAGCTCTGGAATATGTGGAAACATTCACGTACCTGTTCAGCAGTATCATCGATGAACGTGGAGGATCTGATGCAGATGTAAAGGCGAGGATTGGCAAAGCAAGGACCGTATTCCTACAATTGAAGAACATATGGAACTCAAAACAACTGCCTGTCAACCAATATCAAAGACACAATCTTCAATACGAATGTCAAGACAGTCCTACTGTACGGAGCTGAAACTTGGAGAACTATCACAATCATCATCAACAATGTACAAGTATTTATAAGCAGTTGTCTACACAAGATACCTAATATCTGTCGATCGGATACCATCAGCCGCAGCCTTCTGTGGGAGAGGACAAACCAGATTCCATGTGAAGAGGAAATTAGGAAAAGACGTTGTGAGTGGATAGGACACATATTGAGGAAATCACCAAACTGCATCACGAGGCAAGCCCTAATCTGGAATACTGAAGGGAAACGGAAAAGTGGAAGGGCAAAGAACACACTGTACCGAGGACTGAAGGCAGACATGAAAAGGGTGAGTAGAAACTGGAAAGAGCTGGAAAGGATTTCCCAGGACATATTTGGATGGGTAATGCTGGTGGGCAGTCTTTGCTCCTTCACGAGGGTTGACAGCAGTAACTAACTAAGTAAGTAAGTAAATATTGTTACTATATAATTAAATGATGGCTCAGTGTCCAATCCAACTAGAGATCTTCAAGAGTTGCTGTCGGTTCCAAACTTCAGTAACAAGGAAAAGGGTAAGGTTGGAATTAGCTACCATGCATCATAGAAAGGAGCCTCACAAAAAAACTAACCACAGTAAACAAATTAATCCATTTAAAATTAGTCCCCCGATTTGAGAGGTGTTCAAATATAAGAGTTGTGATGCCTCATAATGAAATCTAGGATTCTTCGATAGTCACCACACCAATACCCTCTCTGACTAACAGACCAACAACTAATTCAGCTACAGAGAATGTCCACACAATGTGGGAGACTGGGATGATCACTCAAATAACCTCAGAAATGAGAAGATAATAACTAGTAGTGCTTGCAACAAGTAAAATTCATCGAATGTAATCTGAACAGAAAAGACTAGATTTAGGAGAGTTTCTGTTGTATTCTGTTCAAGAAGAAGAAAAAACTTCACACACGAGGAGTTGTGACTTGTGGTGTCCGAAATGGGATACTGATACACGTATGCTAAGCGCTAGTCACCCACCTGACTACTTGAGCGAGAACACAAGAGTAAATGAGTATGTGTATTGGGCTACCTAATGAAATTGACCCATTGACCCCAATGAAATGCACTTGAAATTTGGGTCACTTCTGCTTGCCATCGATTAACATTTCGCTATTTGTGATTGGCTCCCCATATCAAGTTGCACTGATGCTCTCCAACGAAACGTGAAAAGCACTTATGGGATGGAAGTCTCATAGTTGTAGGATCATCGAAACATTCTTCGAGATGAAGAAGAGAGGGATTACAATGAGTATGATCCATTTCTATGTATCCACCAACGATCACAATGAGGATGAGAATGATCAGTTATATGAGAGACTGAAGTCGACCTTCGAGAAATGTCCAGGAAACGACCTGAACATTGTGTTAGACGAACTAAACTTCGAGATTGGAATGGACAATATCAGTTATGAACGAATCGTGTGGTGACGTGAAATGACAGGGAGGATTGTGAATGATGAGAGACTTGTAAATCTATGTGCTGTCAACAACATGGTTATAGGTGAGAGTATTTCACTCCACAAATGCATACACAAAGTTAAATAGATTCCACCAAATCACATTACACAGAATCCGGTTGATTTCATGTGCATCAATGAATGCTTCAGAATGTCCATGAATACGTATGGATGACGAGAGGAATTGGTGTTGCTTCAGATGACCAGGTGTTGGTGGTCGATCTGGAACGGAAGGTGAAGAAGTAGTGAATAACTGGATAGACTTCATTACAAGCGTTTATCATGGTCTTCCTTTGACAGTCTGACAAACTCAACAAACTCGAGATCGCTCTCAACAACAGTTTGCATGCTTCATAAGATTTACCCATAGAAGAAGAGGAAATCACTATGGAGAACAAGTTGGAAGGGAATAAGGCGGCACTGACTCCAACATATCAGGAGGTGTTGTGTCACGAGTAGCCCCACCAGAACGAAGGTTTGATCCTTGTAGATCACCAGTGTAGGATTCAATCAATGGAAGATGCGAAGACAGTTAACAGTAACAGTGGAATAAGAGAAGAGCAGACAAATCCGATGCACAGATTGAATACTCAGAAGTAAACGAGTGAGTGAAGAAAAGTATGGGTTGACAAACGAAAATATCTAGAATATCTGACAACTTGTAGTAGAAGAAGTTGTGAATGTAGGAAATATTCACGGGCCATATGATCCAAAAAATAATCTCTCAGATAACTCCAGTAGACCAGTGTGACCTGTCATGATAATTTGTGAGGAAAACTAGTTACTGAGGTGGGACGAAGAGGAGTGGAACAGGTGTGTAGAGCACCTAGACGAATTATTGAATAGACGACCGTGGGTGAAAATGATGGACATCGAGGCAGTACACAAAGACGTCTCTACAGATATCACCCTGTCAACAATTGAAGAGGACAGAATGACCAGAAGTGAAATGAATGGTGGGAAAGTATCAGTAGGATGAGACAACATACCAGTACCGAAATACCAAAACACTGAAGCATTGAAATCAGATATAGAGACAACACAAACATGCTCCACATAATAATTTGAATGATTTGGTAGGAATAACAAATGTCGATAGACTGGAAAGAAGGAAACCTTATCAGGATATCGAAGAAGTGGATTTCATTAGTTGTGGAAACTACAGAGAAAACACACTACTCTCAAGATTTTTAAAAGTTTTCAACAGTGTTGTTGAATCGTATGATAGATTCCGTAGACGCCTAATTTTAAAACAACAACAAGCTGGGTTTATTGAGGATCGATCATGTATTGACCAATTCACGACACTGCAAATCATTGTTGAACAATCACCAATTGAAGGAGGTTCATCACTCTATGTCAATATCGTTGACTATGAGAAAGTGTTTGACAGGGTGAATGGGGAAAGTTTGTGGATTGTTGTTTGACATGATCTTAAGGTGGTGTACTCATTTTCTCCACATCAGCTGAGCAATATTCGAAATTGCATCAGCACGGAGCTTAACAAGGTAGCACAGTGGTGCTCAAAATGGCAGCTGGAGCTCAATACAGCTAAATGTGGTTGGCTATGCTTCGGTGATACATCACTCAACCTTAATCTTACCATAAATGGGGAAATGTTATCTAGGTTACACACAGTAGATGATCTAGGACTTAGGTACTCCGATGACTTGTCGTTTACTGAACAGGTAATGAAACAAACGTCCAAGTCTCAACGCCTTATAGGTTTCATAACTCGAAACCTTCATAACAGCGAATCTCGTATTCTAATGTACAAAGTCTGTGTTCGACCACTCCTCGAATACTGCGCGTTTCTCCTTAGTAGCACGCGCATAAAGGATAAATTAAGACTGGAATCAGTACAGAGACGATTTACATTTCGTACTCTTGGACCTGATAGTGTCTTGACATATAATTCGAGGTGTAGTAAACTAGGGCTTGACCCTTTATGGATGAGGAGACTGAAACTTAACCTTATCTTCTTTTTCAAAATACTTAACAAACTCTCCTTCACATCCAGTCAGGCGATTCAATATGCTAAAGCCCCACATTACGACATTCGTAACTCCTTGTCTTTAGCGAAACAAACATATTCTAGATCTTCTCTCTATATGAATTACTTTACCTGTAAGTTTTCTAGACTATGGAATAATTTACCCCAATCTATCCGTATGTTAAACTCTCTCCCATTGTTTGTTCGGTCAATTAATGCTTTTTGCTCCTCTGAAAATGCATTAAATGCTCTAGCGCCTGCAAGTGTATCTTACTCCACAAGTGAGATTATAGGAACTTTAAATGTTTAACCTCTTACTTGCTATCGTTGTTTTGTTGTTCCGTGCTCTTTGCTTTAATCTTACTTTCTCTAGTTGTAGATAATTAATAATAACTCGCTCTGGCACTGGTAATAACCTTACAGAACAATGTTGGTCAATCATCAGGCTATCCACTTAATAAAAAAATGACAAGTTCCCTGGTGTTGCATTGGCTTGCCGTGATATATGCCATATTTAAACTGTTTATCAATTACTAAACCAGCAAACATAAAACTTTCTTATAATTCATGTTTGTTCTCTACATTAAATGTTGATTTTTATAACAATCTGATCATGCCTGTAAACTGGTGTGAATTCTGTAAATATTATTTTCAGAATATATTATTATTATTATTATGATGGAGTGTTTGAGATGGTCGTCACCATGATATGGAATTCTCACAATGGAATACACTGAGAATTCATACAGCTCACAGATCCATTCGAAGTGATGGTCGGTGTGAGACAAGGCTGTCTACTGCCAACTTTTCTCTTTGTTCTGATAGTCGAATGGATTATGAAGACCTCGACATCTGAGTAGAAGCACACAAAACATTGGACAGATTGGATGCAACTGGATGTTTGCTATAGTGCAAATGACTTGGCACTCATATCACACACACAGGAGCATATGTTTTTGAAGAGAGACAGTGTGGTGTATTCGATTCCATATGAGTATGTTTCAACACTGATAAGAGAAGAGGTGAGATCCTAAATATACAACTCAGTGAGTACCAATCGACTGTGGCAGATAATATATCATCTTCTGTATGAACATTAAGAATTCAGTGCACTCGCGACGTAAGTTCTTTTTGTTCGATCGTCGACAGCACAAACCTTCAGTGAAGTCGGGAAATGGATCGAAATGTATCTTATGCGCTTCCTACTTGAATAATTTCCTGGCTAGTATTGGTCCCCGAGATTACCTACTTTTTGGTAAAATCTTAACACACTTTGTTTACTTTACGGGAATCATTCGGTCTACTGATAGTTAGTAAGTAGCTAAGAGAGATTCTCATAAATAATCGGTTTCTGTTGTAGTTTGGGTCTGTTGATTGTCTGAAAGCTTTAAGACAGATTCATTTTATTTTTAGCGTTAAGGTTTTAATGAAGTTTTCTGAGAGATTTTAATCGTTTTCCACTGCTTTTTTGATTGCATGAATTTATGGAAAGTACCATTTAATCTGAGTTTATCTTCTTTTGTTATTTTCTTAACCTCCGATATTTCAAAATCATTACCCTTCACCTCGACTTCATTAAGGACATTTTTTTCTTTATTGGCTTGTTCTGCTATTATGCCTTTTGTGGATAAATCTCATTTCAATTTCAAAATTTTGTTTTAATCATGTGATAGAACTTTTTCACAGTTGTTATTGTTTTTGTGACGTTTATGACATTCTTGATGTGTACTAAATATTTTAACAAGATTTACACATATGAGAACTTTCGTCTAAATTAGAGCGAATAGTTTCACAGTATTTGGGCGCCGAGTTGATGTAAGACATTATATAGGAATAATATATATTTGTAAAATCTCAGCGAATGAATTTGAAGTAAATCCAACATTTCGCCTAGCAATCTGGTCCAAGCTTTTTCAAGGAAATATCACACACATACACATTCTTAATAAGAATAAGTTTTTCTTATCTTATTTAACAAGTATATTACTGATTTTCATTTTTAAGAAGCATATATTTTATAATTGTGTAGTGCTGATAATGAATTCATAGTGAAGGAAATTCTTTGATGAAATAATCATTCTTACTATTTTGTTTATAAATGTTTCAATTAACTTCAACTGACTGAATTGCACTCATTTTGAATACGTGTCTGTGTGTTCTAGGTATTTTCAGAATAAAATTTCCAAGGTTTTGTTAAGTTAGTTGGATAACCATGGATTGGTTTACGAACTTGAAGTTTCAAAAAGCAGAAAAATTATATGTTATTACTGTAGAGGGATCATGGAGATTGTTTCATTTAACAGTTAACATCATGGAACTACACAATCATCGAAAATCAGGAATCACCACAAAGCTTTTTAATTTTGAATATGGTGAGGATTCGTGGCCCCACCGACGGTCGAGTCCTGGACCTTAGGTCTCTTGACGAATTCTTAATCTTTAGATCACTGATCTAGGATCCAAGGGTTTATATGTCATGATGAGGTCATGAGTATTCACTAATAAATAGTGCTATGTTATAACGAACTAGCTACCTAGTGCTCCATGGCTTCCGATGGTTATTAAATTTAGATCAATCTATGATGCTAAATGTAAATTATCTACCACTTTATTCCGATTTAATAAATGATCAATTGCTGTAATGACAATCGTTTGCAGCCTTGTTGATTTTACTGCCTTTAAATAGGTGTTACTCATAGTCTTTCGAAAAACTTTCCTTTTTTCAGTTAAATACAGGTAAATAAGTCTTTATTGAGAATTAACTTAAAGAACTGTTACTTTCTTTTGTAATAACTCGATTAATATTAGTTGATTGAACACTTTCGCCAGAAAGGTGTAAACTAACATATTGTAGGACAAAGTTATGCACACTAATTTCTTATTGAGTTATTACAGTATATTTTGATCAATACTAAGGACTAGATAAATACAACGTTGGTTACCATTCCGTAATCAATTAGTGTACACTTTAATTAACCCTAAACACTGACCGTATTTATAAATACGTTGTAAAATCACATTTATATTGTGATGTGTGCTAATGAGTAGTAGTAGTATGTATCACAAATCGAAAGTGGAATGCTTGACAATAGAAGATTGAGAAGATCGAAAAGAAAAGAACGAGAACAGAAAGTGATTGGTATGAAAATGAGTGAACAATTGATGGGCATTTTACAAATGAAGTATTTACTGTATGGTTCTCAGATTTTATTAAAGGTTTCTGTAGTTCCTACTTATGGTTCCGCTTACTACAATATTACTGCTTCACGATCAGAATATATCAATATTTCAAATATATTGGAAATCAATACAAATAATTTGGTGCATAGTAATTGAAATGAATGTAATTCAATTTTATATTTCCTCAATCAAGTTTATGTTACTTTTAATAAGAGAAGAATTACTAATCTATTATCAAAGTTATATTCACTGAGTAGTTATTGTAAGGTATAAATAAACAATTTCATTGTAACCAATAAGTAATATAAATAAACGGTAGGATAATATTATATGTTTATTTATTTGAAGTACTAAATAGTGGAAGTTGAACATTTACTAATGATCACGTCAAACACGTTGATATTTGATAGTTGCTATATGCTGCTGAGATTTTATTGTCTAAAATAATTGAAAAACAAAGAAACAATAATCAGTAATTAGGAGATTGTATAAATATATACCACATTAATATAGTTTGATATTGTAGTCATTAGTTCTGAATGACGTTTAATGACAGTATGTATGCGATTGCTTTCAACAATTTTGCTGGAAATTATGTACAATGTTAGTGAACCAACTATTTATAAAGTTGTTGATAAGAATGACTGATTAATCTGAATTTATATACCTAGTGAACTCGAAATGTTAATACTTTGATGTTAGGTAGTCAGAAGTAACTGGTACTAAGTTCTAGACCCAATTGTTTCGATGCTTAATATTTATCAGTAAGGCAATATTAACTATATTCAGAGAGTTGGTGCTTGATGAAAAATAAGAATCTGAGCTATTCTGAATCCCAGTCACCGACGTCATCCATAACCTTTTTAGACCTCGATACTCACCAGGAATAGGGTGTTTAAATTAACCATTCTGTTAATGGAAATCAGGTTTATGTTGTCTAGTATAGGGTTAACTCTGTCGATTGGGTTTTCAGTGCATTTAAAAAAATTAGAAAAGAAGAATTGTTAATATTATTTTTACTATGATTAATTCTCAGTTAGTACATGGTTCTTGTTTAATAATATAGAAATCAATCCTAGTGAGAAGTCATGACTGGTGGAGTTCAGCCATGTTTGTAGTGGAAAGATTATCACCTATATCAACGAATGGTCGTCATATCGTGTCATAAACTCATTAAAGATAGAAATATAGACTGCTGTGCTCTTTGAGAGAGCTGAAGGTTCTGGATTCCATCTTACATGAAATCATGAATGCTCATCGCTATGGAGCCATAAACCAAGGCACAAAAACTGTCAGATACTTCTTGGCTTTTAGTAATCCTCTAGCTTATATTATTGCATGCTGAAAATATGACTAATATATTCGGAGGCTTTTTGAGCTATGGCTCAGTGCTTCATTTACATAAATTTCTTTTTCATGTAATTCACTCTTCTTCCAAACGAACATATTCCAAATCGTAACGCACAAATTATTTATATCGATCTCAATATTCACGTGAATCAATAATTCCATTTTACTTTCAATAGTTGAGATCATGAGTCAATTGGAGCTAGACTCATGATTTCAACAATTGAAATTACTGTAATATCCACAAAACCCCTTCTGATATTAATCAACATATGCTCACTAGTGACTGGCTTCAAAAGGTATTTCCATGAGTTCTAGTGAGGAGCAATGACTAGTGGAGTTCAACCAGGTCTGTTGTGAGATAGTAACTCACTGAAGACAATGGTGGATGTGTCGCTCAATTTCGTAGATCGGTTGAAGTTAGACAATAACACTGTTGGATGCCGGCTCAGTGGTTCAGAGGTTAAACACTCCCGCGCGAGACTGATAGGTTCTGGGTTCGAGTCTCGCGAGACGGGGTCGTGGATACGCACTGCTGAGGAGTCCCGCAACGGCACGAAACGGCTGTCCAGTGCCTCCAGATTTTCCATAGTTGTCTACCTTCAATTGACTCATGATCTCAACTATTAAAATTACTATAATATCCACAAAACCCCTTCTGATATTATTTCCATTTTATTTGGATAACTTTTAGATCAGATTTTAGAATGTAAAATGTTATGATGAAATAGCTTCATTTGTCACACAAAAAATCGTAATATATATTCGTTTAGTATGGGAATATTTTATTGTACCTTTGATATGCAAGTTTTAGCTCAATGGAAATGTTAGTATGTCTGCAGAAAGTTGTAATAAAAAAACTTCAAATAACGATATTTGCTAAGGAACTACCCTTGAAATTACAATTCGGGAGTAAAGTTATCTGTTTAGTCATGATAGTATCTAGTGCTATCAGATGGTATCTTTAATCTAAAATCGTTGGATTTTACAGGTTATTCGAAATTACCTTCTGTATCTATTATTGGCAGCTTAACTTCTCATGTGAATCTAGTTACATAGGTTGTACACTTGGTTATTGTTATTGTATTTCCGAGCATCATTTATCACGGATAACATCAATACTTTCTTCTTTGGTACTAAAGTGAATAATTAGTGTCATCTATCTTATAACATCCAGCTTACTTTATGACTTACAGATAAACTGAATACATCATAACACACCGACTCTTTGTATTCAGCTGAATTTGCTCTTACTATCTTAGTTATAAATATACTCTAGGCTTTTACGTAACATTCCATTCAGTAGGTTAAGTTAGATATAAATAAAGGGAATTCATCTAATTTTCTTTTTCACGAAATCATTTATTTACGCTGTACATTCGCATTTATAGATGTACGGTAAATATATGTCTATAGAAAGATAAAAAAAAGATTGCATCATAAAATGATTCGAGAGTACAGTTATCAAGTGAGATTGTGTAATAGTCAGGGGGTTAAAATAGAACAGAATGATGGAAATGATTTACATGTCACAATTACGATAGACATTCACTTGACAAATTTGGAGAAAAACGAAAAGCATAAAAGATCATGATGATAAAAACTGAACAGTAATCATGAAAAATTATTTAAAGATCATAATAACTGACTACGGTTTAAAATTACAAAACACTAATATAAAAAAATCAAAAAAATAATAACAAAAATAAACCAAAATATACTAAAAAAGGGAATTAGGGCCAAGGAAGGATGAGAGGTTATATGTATCGTTTTTTGCACTCACAGTACATGCTTGAGTTGGTGATTGCCAATGTCTCAACACTGTGTAAGTTTTTGGTTCAACCTCCCTTTGATCTAATTCCTTGACTGTGTTGGTTATTTCAAAAGAAGACTCATGTGGAGTGATATGTCCATAGCTGATTAAATGGTCCTGTATTGAACTAGTAATTGTTTTACATTCTCCTTTTAAAAGCCATATCGGGTAGTGTTCTGAAATGCGTTAAGAATGTGATCTCTTTGTGCGGCCAATGTAACTTGCCCCACATGAACAAGTAAATTTATGGGTGTACATTGATGTGGCTCAAAGTGGAAGTTTATCCTGAACACACCCATGAATAATAAACCGGCTTGAGAAAAAAAATACGGAGTTTAGCTGAGTAGAACGTTTTATTCAGCGATTTCGAAGTCCATTTATTCAAGATTTCAGCAACTGTATCTCCTTTAAATTCATTATACATAAAAAGACTTTTCTTTTGAACTGTCGGTGCTTTTTCCGGATGTTGTTCAGGTGTTAAGTTGGCCTACAAATGACCTTCCATTCCTTTTTGCAAGCAGTATTTTCCATCGCTCCCTTTATTCTTACGTAATTATATTCAGTTAATATTTAGTCAGTTGATAAAACTTTTCAAGTTTTTACACTTACTTTTACGCTTTATTACATAGTCTATCAGTTTCATAACAGTCTGTTTTGATTTCTTTATTTGATGTTTTTTAAATTTTACAATTAATCTAATTAATTCAATTCACTTGGTATTGTTTGTTTGAATCTTCCCATTGATGTTTAGGACTGCAAATGATCAGTCTCTTATTGGTATATTTGCATACAGTGAGTATTACCTTGATATTTTAATAATTCACAAGTATTATAAACAGAGATGGATAGTGCCTAACAGTGGAATCCAGCACATACGTTTAGTTCCATTTGGAACTCGTCAGCTGGATGTACCTGAATGTACTTGCATCTTAGAGTTGATGTTCACTCCGGGATTCGAACACAGTACCATTCCTTTCAAACGCCGTCTCATTATCCACTAAGCTACTGAGTCACCCTACTGTACAAGTAAGCGACTGTCAGGACTCAGTATTCAAGTGGATAATGCGACGGCCTTTGAAGCGAATGGTACTAGGTTTAAGTCCCAGAGTGAACATCAACTCCGGAATGCAGGTGCATCCATCAGATGAGTCCCGATTAGGACGAAACGCGAGTCCTAGATTCCACTGCTAGCCACTATCCGATTTTGCTTATAATCTAACTAACTGTACCTTTTTTTAAAATGACGTTCTTAATTGATATATTCATGGGTAATTACAAAATTTAAACTGATTTAACATTATTTGTTTCGTATGGTATTTTACTGTTGATTGATTTTTTGTGAAAACTGTATACAATTCGATAAAATTTTTTTTAATATAGCAAAAACTGAGAACTTTTCAAAAACTTTGAATAACTAACTCATCGTACTTTAAAGGATATATTTAGCACTACACGCCTACAATCTTGGATAGAGTCAGTCAAGTTATTAACGAGACAGTATTTTATTGAATGATATTTATGTATTTAGGTCTATAATATAAACTGATTGAAATTTAACGTATGCTTTATTAATTACTCAACAGTATTGCATTCTCTATAGAACATATAGATGTTAGTTAGTTGGTATGTGGTCGACGGGAAACCCTCATCCTATGGTCTGAATCGAACAGGAAGCATTGGTTCTCCCAAAATTGCTGGCAAGTCGTAATCAAGAGTCACAATTGTCAAGGAACCCTAGTTCAGGGTCTCTTAAAAACTATCTTTAATCACTCAACACAATGCAAACGGTGTCACGCTACTTTGACTAGTGGATACATCAGAACTTGATCGATAAAATTAAACGAGGATCAAGACCGGATGAACATGATATTTTTCACTATTCAATGATTATTCAGTATAGACATAAAAGTTGTTAATTGGGTCTCGTGTGAATTAATGAATACATAATATTGATGCTTCAAATAACAGAAATAAATAGCCGTCCACTTATATCTGCTTTTTCGACATACTGTTCTTCTGACTATTAAATGAAACTTTTCATTTTATAAAAACATATTTAGTCCGGAGGGTTTGTGTAGATTAGTTTATATCTAAGTTGGTTATCATCATGGATTGAGATAAACTCTAGAATCTATTTATCTAATCGATTATAGCATTCAGTTAAACCCGGAACAAATATACTACATAGGAGTGCTCAAAAAATTGATTAAGTAATATCAGAAGTGATCAATTCAAGAAAATTATTGGTATATGAAGCGTTCACAATATGACTTTCTTCAGATATGATAAAAACATAGAATATACGTGATCTAGTTATCGAATTTATGTGAATTCCATAAAAGGAGGTTTATTTGAAACGTTAATAATGTACATTATAATGATGTACTCAAATTTATCTACATTCAGTTATTAGAAGAATTCCTTCGTGAACCATATGATCTATTTAGATGATTATTCGTCAGGTAATGAGGACTGTTATACGCTAAGCATTAACGTTAATTGTGATTACAAATTAGATTTACCGATACAATCATGTAATAAAACACACTTTTTATATTAATAATGGATTGTTTGATTTGACAGCAACTCCATATGATGCGGTTGGTGTAACCTAGTTGCAAACGAATAATATGTGTTGTATAGTCTAATAAACACCAAGTGAATGTACGTTCTGAAGATGTGTGTAATTTAAGAAAATGTAAGTTGATGAAATAAATTTCTAAAACTGGTTCGTTCTACTTATTAGTAGTTTATTTACAACTTAGACAATTATATGAAATACACGTTTTTCCAAGTTAATTTGAATAAAAAATTATAAGGATAAAAAAATCTCTATTACTTAGATTCATTTAAAATCAAGGGGTTCTAATGCAATTTATTTCAATACAACTCAAGTGCAGTTGGTGTTACTTGGTATCAATCCGTGACTTCAATACCACTCAACATTCTCCGCAAACCGCCCATGTAGTAATGATAATCATGTGTCCATTAGCGATTAATTTCGAGTTATAACTCGTGGAGTTACAGTAGTAAGCTGTGGCCAGTAGATTTCAATCATATCCATTTTCAGACGGTTAACACCTGAAAATAATGGAAGGTGATTGGACAATATGGAGAATTGATTGAAGTTCAATATGTAAACCTTTAGATTCTCGATCAATGATCTAAAGATTAAGTGTTCGACCCGAGATCGAGGTTCTTGGGACTCGATAGTCGGTGGGGCTGTAGATGTTCAATGATGAAAGTCCCATACTATGACGAAGTAATTGCCTAGTTCTTCCTGGTTTTCGATTGTTGTTTAACTACGATCAATTCATGATGTTAATTATCAGATCTACAGTTAGCTTAAATTAGCTAAATTTCAATTGACTGGACTTTACATTTTCAAAATACTTCGATTTTCATATTAAGTTTATTCAAATGTCTTTTTAAAAAGAGTAAAACTCACTGTTATCAATGTGTCTCCATCAACTTCACGTGTAATGACAGTTTCTGTAAAGCCATGTCTTTGTACATGTACCATTTTCTTGTCTGATTCAATGGTTACAATAGCCTATTAGACCGGAAAAATACTGTTAATTCATGTCAAATTTTAAAAATAAACGAAGTAATCACACTTTAATTTGAATTTTTAATGTTTATGCATTAACGGAGGGACATATAGACTACTGATTCGAGGTCATGTAAGGTTTTAGCTGAATATTGCTGGGAAATCCTAAACTAGAGTGAGACAACTATTCAATGTTTCATGGTATCTGACTATCATCCAGCTTGTAAAGTCTGCAACAGAAGCTATCTTCAAGGCAATTAATCTCAACAACTTCTCATGTATTATTATTTTTTAAGCCTTAAACTTTGTAACTACAAGTACAAACTACTTTAAATGAACATAAATGAACATCCTAACGAATTTATTTTTATAAATATCAGACTTGATTCTCTCCACTCCATCGGTTGAATTACTTACTTTTGAAATCTAGAGCGATCGTAAGTTTCATACCTAGTAATTCAAAATGAGGACAATTCCATTATTCCATTGAAGCCGGCAACGATGTTTAGTTTTAGAGACTGCTACCCTTGAGGAATCACAAGATGTATATACCTACTACATTGATACAAATGGTATATTGATTATTCATAGAATGATAGCATTTACGTATCGCCATCAGAAAGAAAAATGACTTAAAGAAGTTTAGTAATAAAATTTACTGACAAGATAAGGATTTGGCCTTGTAAAAAGTGTTCACAAAAATACGTATTACGTAGTTCCCGAAACATATCACATCATTTGGTCATAAAACTATAATTTAATGGTTTGCATTTTGAACTTTAGTTAGTTCATGATATTGTTTAATCATTATTGATTATTATCTATACTATTTATCTAATTTGGCAATTCATTATTTACTGATTTCTAGCGATTCTTCAACAGTTACTTGTCCATGATGATAAACTTAATTCAAATTTAGAAAAATCACAGTGATAGATAGACTTTGTATAGTTTAACACTGAGAAAAGAATTAACACTTTGACTTGAATCTGAAGTAAATAATATTGCATAATAATCAATTCTGTTCTATTTTATTTTGCTCTTTTCCTATATTACCTCAGAATTCAATTTTATTCTTTGTAAAATGGTTTTAGAAGTCTGGTAAATTACGCTGTTGACATGAAAAGTGCAAACTCCATTGGGATATACTCTGAATTAATTATTCAGACTCAGAAATAGAATAAATTACTGATCCGAAAAGTTAGTTATCAGTTTGAAAGTAACGATTAAAAATAAAAGAATCTATTCATTTCATTGATGATTATACTTTTGACTGGTTTTAATTATCTTCCTTACTAATATTCATAACTTGTACGTATTTGATAAGTCTTCTAACTGAACACTTGAATCGACTTCATAATCTCTTCTAATAACTCCAGGTTAAGTCTCCAAGACAATTTGAACATGACTGAAAAGCTGCAAAACGTGAAAAGAACTTTTCACTCCAAGGTTAGTTTATGTACAGAAAATAGAGGGTATTTAAAGTATTTTAGTTGGCCTTAAGCTTCTGGAGGTTTCTGAAACCTTACTAAAAATAGTGGTAGGATATGTAACCATCTAACCGGAAATGTGACATGTGACTTCGTTTTTTAGATGTTTCTGAAAAACTTCTATTCAACGCTGATTGGATAAAATGTATCCCAGCATTTCTAGATCCCCTCTAGACTTTTTCCAGGAATAATTTGGATCGCCCCAACATCTTTCTTTTTTCACCAAATAAAACTTCATCTTTGAGTCTGTTTGCCATATTATTTAACACTATTATTATTATTGTTATTATTATTATTATTTACATACAGATAATTGTTGTATCCCGAAGAGAATTGTGAATGGTAACTTTTGAGGACTATTTATGAACTAATGTGATATATGTATTTCCTATTGTATAATTTTCAAGTAACTAAACTATTCATATTTGTGTCCCCCTTATTATCAGCTTTATTTTGACCCACAGACTATTATTATACGATTTAACATTCTTGAGTTATCCCCAGTCCATTAATTACTGTTCCCCCTATTCACAGCCACATTTGGCTAAATCTTGTACAAATGTTATTTTCTATTTTATGGTACGATGTGGTCTGTTTGATTGGTATATAAACCCAGTATGTTTGTGAATAAGAATTCATATTACAGAGGCTGAGATTGGTGTTCTGGACGTAACTGACTGGGCTAGGCAGATAGCAGGACTGATAAGTACTCAAGACTGCTCATACGGCTTTCGTGTATCATAGCTCTGATCAATAAATCACTCCTCTCTGATAGGTGGTCTTATCATTCATATACTAAACAGGGCACTCACACGATATAACAATAAATAAAGACTTTTATTTTAGTAAAAGAACAATGAATTAAGCCTACGACAATTGAGTCAATTTATTTTCGTATTTAAATATGAAAGCAAATTTCATTTAACTAATATATCGATCAATGTATTTTTCTAAACGTATGCTCATATTCATTTAAAATTGAATTTAAATTAAATGAATGTAAACTATTGATCATCAACGCTAACTGGAGAACTTTAAGGTCTATGTTTTGATCTCTGATGGAGTTATGAATACATAGTGCTGATGAATCCTCTATTGAAACGAAACAACTGTCTAGTGTTTCCTGGTTTTGGAAGTTGTCTAACAAAGATCAATTCGTGGTGTAAATCATAAAATTAAGTTAAATAGTTGTTACTAAGATTGTGAAATAACCACTATCCTATTCATAATCCATCGTAGTATTATGAATCAGTATTTTCAATGATATTGACAGCTTGCACTTTATCTAACAATGGTAACTGTAATTAAGCTTGATACCCAGGTTGTAGTTCTCTTGACTGTTGAGTAATCCACAAAGACATTTATCCTACAAATGTATAAGTGTTTTATCCGATTTTTAATTACTTTTATTTTGCATGAAACACTTAATACGTGTGTGCATTATTCTAGCGGAATGTTTTATGAATCATCTATTTTATCTCCTGATACCAGTTAATTTGAGGAACTTATATCACCAATCTGATTTTCTAGAGTAATCATTGCTCAAGAACATGTCACTTCGATAAACGTAATCGACTGCACATTCATATGCATATGATACGTCCCCTTTATAACATCGTCATCAATCAGCAAGATTAACATGTAAATAACATAGCTAAGTTATTAGTTTGAGATCTGATGATCTAGGATTCAATGCATAACAAGATCACTGGTGTACAGCGCTAACAAGTTTAACACCAAGAGGAAATAACTGTCTAGCTCTTTTTTATTTTTTAAAATGTTCATCTTGGTGGTATCAGTCTACGATGAGAATTAATTTCAAACAGAACTAAGAGTTTGATGAGGGATACTCACAAAATGCATATTCAACAAACATTGTAATATGCATCGTAAATTTAACACAGTTAGATTTCAGCGAATAAAGTATAATAGGCTGTATACAAAGATGGATAGTGGCTAGCAGTGGAATCCAGGACTAGCGTTTCGTCCTATTTGGGACTCGTCAGCTGAATGTACCTGAGTCCCAGAGTTGATGTTCACTCTGGGACTCGAACTCAGCACCTTCCGCTTCAAACTCCATCGCGTTATCCACTCAGCTACTGAGTCCTGACAGCCACTTGCTTGTGCAATGGGGTGAAGTTTGAATTCACTTAGTATTGTTTGCTTACAATGCTTGTGAATTAAGGCTATATCGAGGCAATACGCACAGTATGCACATATTCCAATTAGAGACTGACCAGTTGCAGTCCTAAGCATCATTTTAGCTAGAAAATCATTGAAAGTTCGGAAATACTGTTCAAGTCTATATACCTCATCTTATCTTGGGATGTATAGATGAATGTAACTACATCAATATCTACGGAGATCTATGTATATTCAATTGAAAAGTCACAGATTAGATGATACATCGTATTTAGATCTTATCCTCATTTAATCTGAAATAGATATTTATATATTTACCTTTTGGCTTTTTAAAATGATTACAAATAACAGAATAACCAACTATAGACAATACAATACAGCTTTTACAAAGCAGATACATTCACCATCTAATTGATTAATCATATTCCAACAGAAGGATTATGCAAAACCAACTTCAATTTTACTGTGATAATCTATTGACTAGAATATTTTAGTTTAGCCAACTTATTATTCGTAAAGGTTTGCGTAATCCCTGAGCGAATACTTGTTAAATAAATTAAAAGGTATCGTGACTAAATGGCTAAATGGATAATGAGGTAACATCTAACGAAAACAGGTACAAGGTTGAATTCGCAGTATAAAAGTCGACATTGGGATGTAAGCATATCTAGCTGATAAATCTCAAATAGGATAAAATGTAAGTATAGGATCCTACTATTAACCACTGTTTAGAAAACACAAATCTGCTTTTTTTTTATTTTACTTACTCGAACTATTCGTCCATCAAATGTTAATTCTTCAACTTCTTGACCCAATTCAAAGGATTGATCCAGTTCTTCATCACCTATTATCATTTTTATGCGTACTTCATTATCATCCAAATCTATGATCATATTTGATTTCATTTTATTGATAACATTAAATACATCATTAGGAGTTCCTGATTATTTTTTTTTTAAAAAAATTGTAAATAAAAAATCACCTAATTCACTAGACAATTCTTCCACGTTGGAACTTTCAAGATATTTCCATGTTCCTACTAATTCAGCCATTTATGAATTAGAAGTAATAGCTAATATGAAAAGTTTTACGTGAAATAAATAGTACATTTGATTGTTCGGATGACTTTATATATAAATTTTAGAATGAATTTGGTTGGATTTTAATTTACATTATCATGATGAATAACCTTGACTGGTTAATTGAAATGAGGAAATATATAAACATATATTCAAGTATGTTGTGTGTGTGTATGTATGTGATAGAAATGGAGGTTCACAATATCGGTAATTATTAGACACTTAAATTTCAGAATAGATCTATATGTCTACTAGTTTTATTCAGTGTTTATTTTAATGGACGAATGAATAAATATTTTCAAGGATTAGTATAAATAAAAATTTACTTTTATCATAGAGTCTTGTGGAGATTATAGAATTTCACACATCACAGATTGACCTTAGTTATACAAGCACACTGTAAACCAGAAAGTAATGGATGGCTGTTGCATATAAAATGTGGAGTTTACAATACCATATGCTTCCCAGTAACCTATTTCGATATTTAAATCCAGAATTCTAGTGAGAAGTTGTTACCGGTGAGTTAAACTGTGTCGAGTTTGGGATAAATATTGCCACTGATGATGGAGAATCGTCACGCAGTATTGAGAAATGATTGTAGCTAGATATGTGAACCATTCAATATTGGATCAGTGGTTTGAAGAATAAGCGCTCTCCTTGATGCCTAAAGGTTCTAGTTTCGATCCCTGGTAGGGTCTTGGATGCATACTACTGAGGACCCACATATTGGAACTAAAGATCTGTTCAGTGCTTCCTGGTTCTCAGTGTTTGTCTAACTAAAATCGATTCATGATGTATACCATAAATGATTTGTTTTCCACAAGTAATAGATGTAAATTCCGATGAATAGGGATATATTTCTCAAGATATCGACTTAAAATCGTAGTTTATTATAAACGTATCGCTAGGAGTTGTATCATAAATGATGAAGTTCAGTCTAACGAGTTAAATGATTCTTTTATATCTAATCTTTAACACTTACTGAAATAATCTAGAGAACCACTTTAAAGCAAGAGGTCAGTCGATATTTCTCTTGGCCGAATTTTGAACTCTACATCAATGTACACTCATTGTGTCACACAGATTGACCTCATTGCCTTTAAGTCTTATGTTGAGTATGAAATCTTCAGACTAATGAGTTGGAACTCAACAATTCACATTTCTAAATTCGGTTGATTTTGGGAAATTGTATGATGTTTTTGTAATGTTACTGATAAAGTAGCAAATCAGGTCTCATAAAATAGTTTGAATGAAAGTGTGCACGAACTGTGTGGCTTAAAGAAAAATCTCTCAGGAAAGTTCAGTAGATCAGAGTAATCAAATATGATAATTTGTGAGGAAAGCCAATCACTGGGCTAGGATGTAGGGGAGTGGAACAGGTGCGTAGAACACCTAGAATAATTGTTGAATAGCTCATCATTGGTGAAAATGATGGAAATCGAGGCATTACACACATACCGAAGGAGAATTCAGTAAGTGTGGGAAATACAGATACATCACACTACTGTTTTCAGTAGTGTTGTTGAATCGTATGATAGATTCAGTAGACTCCTAATTCTAGAACAACAAGCTGGATTTATTGAGGATTGATCATGTACTAACCAAATCACAACACTGCAAATCATTGCTGAGCAATCATCAATTGAAGGACCTTCATCACTATGTGTCAACATCGTTGACGTTTGTCCACTCACTGTACTTCAGATCCATTTAGGAGATACTATCAGGAATAATTGACTGTGATATAGAATAAACCGCCTTTCAGCTGAAGATAAAATCAGGAAAAGACGTTGGAAGTGGATAGGATACATAATGCAGAAATCACCCAACTACATCGTGATGCAATCCCTAACTAGGAATCCTTAAATGAAAGGTAAATGATGCGAATCAGTAAACCATTAGCTTTAGGACTTGGAGACGGACATCAAAATTACGAATGGTATTTGTGAAAAACACTGGAAATAAGAGACCAGGAAATAGTGGATATGAGCTCTATTCCTGGTCAGCGGCCCATATCTCATGAGTAATAATAAACTTAAGTAAATTATAAGTAGTATCTTTTGTATTAAAAACTCTCTTCACCTTATTATATTTATCGAATCTCACCCTATAAAATAAAATTAGATTTATTATATATACTTGAAATCATGAGTGAATTGAAGCTAGACCACCGTAGAAAACCTG